>NW_028251605.1:0-86069 GCF_964263255.1 Lissotriton vulgaris | reverse complement strand
ATGTCAAACAACACAGGGTGGCCGATTCTCTACAGTATGACACCTGCGGTTTCGTGTCCAGCAATGGTGCGACACTCTGTTTTGGCCCCGGATCCTGCCATCGGGTCTGACGTTGCCGTTGAAATGAGTCCACTTACGAATCCTTTATTGAATCAATATGCTGGTGATCCTCTTAATGACACTGAATATACTTACCCCTCTAACTTGTCTATGCCTGATTTGGAGACGCTTGTGGCTAATCAATCCCGTTTTTCATTTGACACTGGCTCTTCCACAGCTAAGTCCCCTTCAAAGGTTTCAATTTTTGCTACCTGGTTTAAAAAACATTTTTTGATTCCCCCCTTGGACTTATATTTGGCTTGTGCTTCTTTCAATTTTTGTATTCATGTCCATAGGATTTGTGGTGTATTGTTTCCGTTTTATCAATGGACACTATGTTGAGGAAAGAACTCCAATTCGAGTGATTGATGGAACTTTGGCTCCCCACTCCTCTTGGCACATCATGAAGATGGACCAGGCATTTGTCAATATAACTGCTTGGCCCGTTTTAGAAGGGATTGTATGGGATGCTGTAAAGTCTCAGATACATGGTCCCACAGAGGTTATTAATGTTCCCAATGTACTCCGTGTTTCTATGGGGGATGTGGTTAAACAAAATATTCGCTCTGATGATTGAGATGTTAAAGCTGCTGAGGCTTTATTTACTGATTTTAAATATTATGCTGCTTTCGATGCTGAGGATTTATATTTGGAATCTGCAAATGATGGTGATTTGTACTGTTACCAGCATTTTGGCAATCACTTTTTGCATGAAACTCATTCATTTAGAAATGTGGTTAATTGCACACAGTGGGAGCACTGTCCCGCACCAGTGGAAGGCAGCTCGAAAACATTTTTTTTTTTTTTTGAAAAACCTTTATTTATGGAAAAAGTACACCGCTATTCAGCCATACATCCCGGAGGCCAGGCAGCATTGCGATAACAGGGAGGCTCATGTACAAAACAGTGCGCAAAAGCAGTCAGGTTTAATTTTTCAAGAACTAACAACTTGGAAAGGAGAACCAAAGAATAGAAGGGCCCCGGGAGGCCACCAGAAAACGAAGTGCCTGGGCACGAAGGAAATTATAAGAGAGAGAAAGAAGAAGAGAAGTGGCCGAGGACAGTACATAAGTATTGGAAGGGGCGTAGCGGGAAGGGGTCAGGGCCGCACATCCAACACAACTCAGAATATCAATTGCAACAATAAGGTATGGGGGAGTATCGCACCAGGATGTTCCGTCCGGAACCACGGGAAGGGTTACCGTCTATGGGGAGGACTGGACGTCCAAATCCGGCTCGAGCGGGGGTTCGCACAAGTCGCCCCGATAAGAATTCCAGGCTCCCCACACTGATCTCCACATTCTGGGCTTACCCCTGGCCACATACACCGTTTTCTCCCGCAGCATGCACCAGTCCATGTTGGTCTTCCAGAGGCTAAGGGAGGGGGGAGCGGGCGCACCCCACTTCTGGGCAATGTCTCTCTTGGCCACCATGTTGCCTAAGGTGACCCATCGGGTCTGGGCTACGCTGTAGTCATTCGGGCACCACACATTCAGAAGGCAACGGCGTGCCTCGGCCGGCAGGGCCACACCAGTCACCTCCCCCATCACCTCATGCACTCGTCTCCAGTACCGGGCCACACCAGGACACTCCCAGATGATGTGCAGGAAGGTAGCAAGCGCACCACAACCCCGCCGACACAGGCCATCCGCGGAAAGCCCCATATGGATGAGCCTGGGGCCGGTGACATACACTCTATGTAAGATTTTCAGCTGGACCAGCCGTAACCGCGCCGATATGGCCACCTCCCTGGGGGAGGAGGCCGCCGACTGCCATTCCTCCTCGTCCATTTCTATGCCATCATTCACCCAGTGCATCCTCAGTCGTTCAAGCAAGTCCACCCGCACGTTGATCAGCTTTTTATAGGTCAGGGAAATGGCGCTGTCCGGCATATGGCCGTCCAGCACCCGATCCTCCAGGGGCGACGACTCGGGGATAGCACCACCATCAGATACGTGGGGGGAGAGGGCGTGGCTGAGCTGGGCGTGTCGGAAATATTCCGTCGACGCCAGCTGGTACTCGAGTTGTAGCGTGGCGAACGACTTGATCTTGCCCCGTGCAACCATATCTCCAACTTTAGATATTCCGATGGTGTCCCATCGGTCAAAACCCTTGGTCTTCCACAGTTTCCCCAACACGTCCGAATCATACAGGGGAGTGGCCAGAGTGATCTTGTCCTTCCAGCCAAGGGTGTCGGTGACCGTGCGCCACACGCGCACCATCGTTCTGGTGGGCCCCGTCAACCTACGGTCCAACGACTTGGAGTAAAGAGCTCTGTAATAGTTACCGTCGTTAACTAGCCACCGATCCACAGCGTAGCCCGGACTTAACGCAGGGCCATAAAGGCCGTGGTTAACCGCCGCTAGTTGGGATGCCCAATAATATCTCCGCATATCCGGCAGTGCAATACCACCGTCATAGCAGGGAATAGTCAATTTGAGCAATGAGATCCTCGGGCGCCCATCCCACAGCAGCGCCCGCTGCAAGGATTCGATCTCACCGAAGTACTTGGTCGGGACTGGGTCTTGGGAGTTCTGTAGGGCATATAGGAAGCGAGGCAACGCCATCATTTTGAACAGCGCAGCCCTGCCCATCAAAGAGATAGGCAGTTTCTTCCAAGTATCGACATCCCGCCGTAAGCGCTCGAGCGGTGGCAGAAGATTACGTGAATACCGGGCGCGGGGGTCGCGCGACACGTAGATGCCCAAGTACCGGAAGCCCTGTTGGGCTACCTGAATCGAGCATCCACGGGGGAGGCGCGGAGTATCTCCACACAATGTGTACAGTGAGGATTTAGACCAATTAATCACCAGTCCCGAATACGACCCAAAGGTACCCAGCAGGTCAAAGACCACGATAAGCGAGCGACAAGGAGAGGTGAGGTAAAGAAGGATGTCATCCGCATACAGCGACACTCGGTCCTCAACCCCAGGCGACCACGTGATCCCGGAAATATCGGGGTGCGTTCTAATCTTTGCCGCCAGGGGCTCCAGTGCCAGTGCAAACAAGAGCGGCGAGAGCGGGCAGCCCTGCCTGGTGCCCCTGTGCAACGTAAAGGAGGCCGAAAGTCTGCCATTAACAGCCACATTAGCCAGCGGTGCAGAGTATAACAGTCGGACCCAACCAATGTAGGATTGCCCGAAGCCCAGTTTGGCTAGGACTGCCCACAAGTAGTCCCACTCTAGGGAATCGAATGCCATAGTAGCGTCAAGCGAGGCTAGGACCGCCGGATCACGAAGCAAATGGGCGCGCGCCATAACTGCATGGAGCCTTCGTAGGTTAAGCGCCGTGTTCCGGTGCGGTATGAACCCGGACTGGTCCGGATGTACCAAATCCGCGATCACGCCCGCCAGCCGGTTGGCCAACAATTTCGCCAAGATCTTGGGTTCGGCATTTAACAGCGAAATGGGCCTGTAGGACCGGGACAAATTCCGCGGTTTCCCTTCCTTGTGGATCACCACAATGGTGGCGAGCCGCTGGTCCGGGGGAAGTTCACCCTGCTCGCGGGCCTCGAGGAACATTTTGCGTAGCGGTGCGGCCAGCGCGTCAGCCCTTAGTTTGTACAAGTCGACCGGGATCCCGTTAGGACCCGGCGCTTTTCCGGAGCGCAGTGAGCGAATCGCCAGGGCAACCTCATCGTCAGTCAGATCTCGATCCATGTCCTCCCGTTCAAGATCAGAGAGGCAGGGAAGGTCAATTTCATCCAGAAAGGAGGCCGAAGCAGATTCCGGGAGGGGAGTCGCAGAGGTATAAACCCCCTCAAAATATTCAGCGAAGGACCCGGCTATAGCCGCCGGGTCCGTCAAGGTTAAACCGTCGTCACCCGTCAGTTCCGGGACGACCCGGGACGCCAAGTCCCGCTTATCCAACCAGGCCAGGAGCTTGCCGGCCTTGTCGCCGGAATCGTAAATTCTGCCCTGCTGTTCCCTACTCAGGGCCTTCGCCGCGTCAGTGGCGGTGGCCCGGAGTTCGGATTGCTTAAGCGAGATGGCATGGACCAGGTCGGGAGACGGACCCAATTCCAGCCGGGCGTTCAAGTCTGCGAGATCAGTCTCCAGTCGCACCACGTCCTCGTCGCGGCGGCGGCGTGCCTCCGCTATCAGGGAGAAGGCCTCGCCACGAAGAACAGTCTTGAAGGCCTCCCAGAGGGAGACTGCGGAGGCAACGGAGCCAGTGTTTTCGGCAAAGTACCGGTCCATAGACTTGGTAAGGAGAGATCGGGTCTTCGGGTCGCGGAAATACCACGGGTTAATGGGGGCAACACGCGAGGATGCGGGGACCTGGAAGTCAAACGAGACCCAGACCGGAGAGTGATCCGAGATACCTCGAGCCAGGAGACGCGCGGTGGAAATAGACTGGGCCTGGGACGCCGGGACCAGGACGTAGTCCAGTCTAGAAAAGCTGCCGTGGGCTCCCGAGAAGAAGGAGTACTGTCGCTGAGCAGGGTGTAGCAAACGCCAGCAATCAATCATACCCATGGAACATACAAAATCAGGCATCCAAGACTGGGAAGGGCGAAGATCCCTAGAGGGAAAGCGGTCCAGATCCCCTGAGACAACCGAGTTGAAATCCCCGCCCACCAGCAACAATCCCTCGGGAAGATCCAAAATGGCGCCACCCAGGTCCCTGAATGTTGTCTCCTGCAACCCCGGGGGAACATAAACCGAAACCAAAACCAGTGTGCGGCCCTCCCACCTACCCACCAGTGCCACATATCTGCCTCTGTCGTCAGCCCGCACAGACTCCACCTCCAACGGAAGGGACGCACGCACCATGATGCCCACCCCCCTGGAGCCCGAAGTGAAACCCGCATGTGCCACCATTTTGTAACCCCGTCTATTCAAGGCCTTGCAAGCATGTCCCACCAAGTGGGTCTCCTGTAGGAATATTACATCCGGCGAACAACGCTTAATCATTTGTAAAACAACGCCCCTCTTAATACGATCCCCCAACCCGTTTACATTCCAGCTCAGCAAATGAAGTAATTTACCCCCCATCATCAAGGACGCATCGCGTCCCCCCCCCCGCCCACATCAGCGCCCAATGCAACAAGATGACATACCAAGAGTTCCTCAGCCAGAATAAGAGGCAAAACAAAAAGAAAGTACAAAAAAACACACCCCAACTACCCACCACCCTGCACCCCTGCATCAGACTAGATTCCACCCCAACTAGCAGTGTGCCTGTCGCCCCTTAACTAACCTACAAAAAGCCCACGAAGGAGAAAGGAGGCATCCCATCCCCCCCCGTCATCCCCCATATCAATAACAAAATGAGTCAATGAAAGCTACAATGTCAAAAGCCAAAGCACCTCACAGCTTCCCCAGTCTCAGAAGACGAATAATCAAGTAATCATTCCTGTGCTGCCGCGCCTCCGGTGGTGTCCTCCGTCTGGTCGGTCGATTCAGGCCGTTCCTGGGGCAGGGTGTCGAGCCAGTGTCCCACGTCGTCAGGAAAGTCGAAGAAGAAAGTCCGGTGGTCTCGTTCAATGCGAAGCTTGGCAGGGTAGAGCATAGAGTACCGCAGGCCCATTTCCCTAAGTCTCCGCTTCACCCCGGTAAAACTCTGCCGCTGTTTCTGAACGGCCTGGGTGAAGTCCGGGAAGAAGTTCACTTCAGAGTTCTGGAAGTGGAGAGGGCCCGCGGTCCTCGACGCCTGCAGGATAGCGTCTCTATCCCTATAATTGAACAGCCTCGCTATGATGGGGCGTGGGGTAGCCCCCGATTTAGGCGGCCCACCAGGGATCCTGTGGGCCCGCTCTACCGAGAAGAACTTGCTCAGGCCCCCGGGTTGTAGGTTTTTCACCACCAGTTCTTCCACAAAGAGTTCAGCTGAGTCCTCCTCGGCCTTTTCCGGTACTCCGGTGATGCGAACATTTTGGCGCCGCGCGCGGCCTTCGAACTCGTCCAGCCGTCGCGCCAGCACGCCATTAGCCGTTTTCAAGTTGCGCACCTCCGTCTGGATGTCGGATACATCTGTGACCAGGCTGGACGTCTTAAGGTCCAAAGATTTCACCCGGTCATTAGTTTTCCCGAGGTCCGTCCTGATGAGATTAAGTTCAATTTTCAGGGAGTCGACCTTGCTGGACAGCTCCTCGCGAAGCGTGTGTACCTCCGTCCTCACCCCCGATATCGCGCCCATGACGTCCCTGAGCGTTATCTCGGAGTCATCCGGCGACTCATCACTCCTCGGGTCTCTCGTACGAACCACCTGCATCGGTGACCCCTTAGACTGGGAGAAGCGCTCGGGAATAGTAGACTGGGACTGAGATGGCTTCCTGGTAATCCGCTGAGACTTGCCCGCATCCGAGCCACCCTTGCCCGCCATGTTGGCAATCACGGGACGGGGGGGAATACCAGGGGCGAGAGAGTCCAGCTGGGTACGTCCAGTGCACACCACAAGGTTAGCAAGGTCCAGAATCAAGAACGTCCAGCAAGGCGATCGGAGCTCAGGAACACCCTGCGGGTCCGAGAGGCTCTGGCAGGGAGAAACTCCGTAGGGACACCGCTGCTACCCGCCCTGGCACAGGCGATGCGGGAGGAGCCTCCGGGAGTCGTCGACACAACTAAGGCTAGGAATGTCCAATTTTCATTCCGAAAACGGGTGCCGCATCAGGCCTGGCTTAACAACCGATTCCCACCATCGTGGGACAGGATAGGAAGCAGGATTAATTCGGAAGATCGGGAGGTCTTCGGAGCTCCGAGCTCACGCGGCCATCTTGGTTGGCAGCGAAGCTCCTCCCCCTCGAAAACATTTTTGAAAAAGTTTCCTATTTTACTGATTTTGACCAATCAAACCCTGATGCATTTTATTTTAAGTTGACTGAGAAGTCCTTTTCCAAGATTAGACTTACTCACACTAAATTACTGTATTCGAAGTCCTTTATTGACCGGTTGGCTGTTGGGAGCTATGAATTGTGGAAGGAAACTATTGATCTTAAATCTGTTTGGGGTTCTAAAAGTTGGCAAGCGCAAGGCACTGAGGCTTTGCATCATGCATGTCTCATCCCAAACCATATGTTGTTTCTGAATGACACTATTTCACAAACCACCTGCTTAGGATTGGCTACTTCTAAAAAATTAAATGCTCCTTCATTTCCTGATTTGGGCAAATTTCCCCATTGGAATAAATATACCAATACTTCCCTGAGTGACTTACGGGCCTTGTTCAGAAATTCCTCTTTTAATGTTTCAAGCATTAATCCAGAAGGCTGGCTACTATGGCAAAACAGTGCAGATTCATACCAGCACCGTTTTCTGGGTCTGACCCTTGGCTATACAGAGGTTAGAGTTGATCCCCGCTTTCAGACTCAACATTCAGTCACCACCTATTCTGTAGGCAAATTGTGCCAGAGTTGGCTCAGACATTCATCCTTAGCACCTGTTAAGCTCAGTGGCGGCTGGTGACATTTGAAAGTAGTGGGGCGTAAAAGTTTGAGGTGAGTGCTCAGTGGCGAGTGAGCCTAGTGAGTGAGTCTGACTGCCATAAGGTGGGTTTGTGGGGTCCTTCTCGCCATTTTTGTAATCAAACTGACTATCCCCAGAGCTAAACTAACCCAGCCTATCAGTATTCAGATGCTGATTAAGCCGATGTGTAATATCTGAAAAAACTCCAGGTGACAATGGTGAACACTGCACAGAGATGGTACCCTGACTACCGAAGCGCACACGGTAATGGATAGACACACAATGCATGCACATGTGAGGTATTTGGCCACTGTGGGTAACATCAAAAGGAATGGGGGCGATTGACAGCCTGAAAACAGGCAACATATGCAGGGAACAAGCCCCAAGGCATCCTATGTGACCCAAGAACACCACCCAGCATCGATGCAGCAATAATGTAGTACACATGCAAAATTAGTAGCAGATGAAGAGAGCAGTGCCTGAATAAACAAAAAACAGTAATAAACACATTCATGAACGAAATTAATGAATTTACCAACCATGAAAGAAACACTAAAATGCTAATTTAAAGGGTACGACTCCAGTCCATAGCATCCGAGCACCTCGCAGAACATGTCACTACCAGTGACATCACACAGCTGGGTCCTTACCAAGGCTGCACACGCACACCCCACCTCTTAAAGTTCAATAATCTGCATAAACTAGAATCATTGAGGGAAAACAAACCATGTGACAACACCATGTTAATTTTTAAATAATTCTCTCTGTGGTATTTTAGAACAAGTCCTTGCGTGCAGGTTTGTGTAACTGTGCAGTTTTGTTTACATTCCACTCGCAAAAGAAACGGAAACTAATAAGCTCTCTGATTTGTACATTTAACTTCCACACACCTGTGGCACAGTATGACCCCAACTCCCAGTGCACCAAGCATATCAAGGTGTCCTGCAGCACCTTGATCTCCTGGGCCAGAGTGGCGAAGAGCACCTGCAGCACGGGAACCATGTTCAGAGCAAATAAAAGACACGAGCGAGCAATGAGTTTACCGCTGCAGTAGTTCTAATTAACTGCGCTGTAAGACTGTGCGGGTGAGAAAGCAATATTAGAGGGGCAAGAGAGCAAACAAGGGTTGTATCCTGAACAATGCGAGCCTGTGCAAAAACAGTTTTCTGCGGGTGCATTTATGTGATTTATGCTATAATCACAAACCCTTTTTTATGATCAGCGCTGGTGTGCAGATTACCTTTTCATCAGTTAGTTAACATTTCAAACGGTTCCTAACTGAGAATATACTTAAAAAATAGAAATACCTGTTTTCTGCCATATTCTCAGTAAGGAAACACTATCATGAAAATTGCACTAACGGACAAATTGCCGGGGCAAAAATCATAGGAACTCCGCTGCAAGTGTGGCACGAGAGGAATTCAAAGCTATTGTTGCCTACGCGCACTCTAGTCTCTTCATGGTCTGGCCTCCCAGAGGTGTTTGGTAGTAAGAAGGGAGTGTGACCGGAAACAGCTGCACAGGTATGGGGAAGGAACATCAGCTGTCATGAACGAAGGAATCGGCACAGCCAGTTTGAACGTCAGGCCAGCTCCAAGGGCGGCAGAAGTTTAACCACGTACAGTACACATATTTATATACCCTTATTACAGCACTTTTTATACTGCAAAGTAAACAGCATTACAGCCCAATCCCACCCAACAGGGATTTGAAACGGTAAACAGTACACTTTTTATGTGTTTTTTTTACCTTCTATTTTTACACACGGGCGGCTGCCTGCTTCAGCGTCTCTGAGGCCATTAGGCCAACACTGACAGTGCTGCCTTGCTGCGGGCTTGCTGTGAGGCCAGGCCCGGGCCTGAGCGTGGCATGTAGTCAGAGAGATGACGAGTGACATGGTGGTGGTCAGATTGGGAATGAGGAATAAATACCACCACTCGTCTCAACTGCACCTGCACCATCCACACTTCGATCTTCGTCGTCCTGGAGGCAAATATACGCAGGAGCTGGAAGTAGATTTAAACTCCAGCGCGGCAACAGGAGTAGGGGTCCATCACTGCAAGGCATCATATTAAAGCCCTGCAGTGATTGGTCACGAACATTGGAGCCTCAAAAGATCTCTCCTATCCTCGCGTTGCCTTCTGTTCACCAGAGATCTGGCAGTCAGCCTCCAACCCACGCACGGTAGCACCATCATCCTCGTTAACTCAGCCAATCCTGGCGCAGCATAACATCGCCACTGCGCCAGGATTGGCTAAAGTGCAGGGCTAAAACTGCCCATAATGAGACCCGGCTCCCCCGGGTCTCTGTCTGTGTGACAGCTAAGGGAGGAGGAGGAGGGAAGGGGCTATTGCCTGTGTGCGCATGCGTGGGCAAGTAATAATAATGACTTGTCCTAAATGCGCACACTGCTGCCTGCCACAGACGCTGATATTCACAGTGAGTCACACGCTGCACTGCCGCAGGCCCGCCCCCCACGATCGCGATGATGTCACGATTTGTGACTCCGGCCTCAATTATGACTGCACTGTTGTTTATTCTGTGCGCGCTCATAATTGTACTTTATACTTTTTACTTTTTGTGCTGTGTGCAGTGTGTCAGACCAGTGACAGCAGTGACGGTCGTCCATGGCTAGTGGGGCTACGCCCCAACGCCCCCAATGGACGAACCGCCACTGGTTAAGCTACATTTGTCCAAACTCAGTGACATTGTCGATTTAAATGATTTTTTAAAAGGTCCTGCAGCTGGCAGATCGAAAAGATGTATGTATGCTGCTTATAATGAAGTTTGGAAACTGTCACAAATAGAAGCTGCTTTTAGGCTAAGAGCTATTGATCAGGCCAATCTGGAAAAAGTGCTTCCGTTGTAGATAATAGCACTAACACTCTTTCTTCCCGAATTTACACTCTAGATTATATTGTGTCGTCTGTGGTTGATATTATGCAGGAAGATGTTGCTGTGCTGTATCATGGACAAAATCAATTGCGTTCTGTTATGCAGTTTGCATGGACTTTGCAAACGTTAAAAAATGGCCGAGTTCCATGGTATTACATGAACACAAGTTTATTATTTCTGCCTTTTAATGTGACTCTTAAACAACAGTTTATATTAATGAAGGATGCCACATTTTCACTGTTGCATTTTGAAAAGTTAAAACCTTTACCCTTTTCTGTAGGGGAATCCAATTCGGCAGTTTGGCTCATCCATGGGTTGATAATTCTACCTTTTTCCCTTTTCAAATTTGAGTCCTGTATGAAACAATATGCAATAGGCAGGTTTGAGCTCCAGGGTGGAGCTTATCTTCATAAGGTCTGGAACCTCCCGTTCACATATAGGTGTTTGAGGGATGGAAATGAAGTTTATTTAAATGGTGAAGATTGCACCCCGACACTAGATCATTCATTAACATGCAGAAATCTTCAATTGCACGGTTTTTGTAATGTTCTTGCACCAAACTTAGCCTGTGTTCTGAAAGGTACTCCAGTCCCGGCCATTACACCGACATTCACATTGCTTGCAGACGGTAGTTATTTATTATTAGGGCTCTCGGTTTTATGGTATTTATTTTTTTGCCATTTCCGTCTGTATTTATCCATATTTATTTTTTGGGCATTTTTTCTGTATTTATCCACATTTATTTTTGCCACAAGCAAAAGACGACACTACAGCTAGTATTTTTCCACATTTATTTAAAAGACAACTTTATTCGTTTTCTAGTACAATATAGTCTAGTTGCATTTGCATAGCCAATAGGTCTCGCCTTTGGGACCTTATAAGTATTTATTTATGCAGCACAATATCCTTGGTGCAACAACATCACCTGTTGCATGGATAAACACTTATAAGGTCCCAAAGGCGAGACCTATTGGCTATGCCAATGCTTGTTAAGGTTTATGGTTCGATAATGGGGCCACTTTTATGTTGGTGCCAAGATAGGAAGGAAGTGCACGTGAAAGCAGCTGAAACATGAATAAATAGGAATGTTTCAGCGCTGGCATCAGGCTATCGTGCTGTGCCAGGCCTTGCTACCACTTACTAATTGTAACCGCTCAGTTATTTCAATGTGAATAAGCTAAGCACATATTTGCCTCAACTAATGTGGACCAGCTCATTTATTTATTTATTTTTGGTGTTTTATAGAGCGCGAACATGACCCGTGAGGGTATCAGAGCGCTTTACACGGTATACATTGTTGAGCAAACAAAAGATTAAGGTGCAGGGACAAACAGATCAAACGTTACACGGTATACATTGTTGAGCAAAAAGATTAAGGTGCAGGGACAAACAGATCCACACGAATGGTTGCACTCATTGCCAACAGCATTCGTGGCGACAGACCTGATTCAGGGGGGAAAATCCAGATTTTTCATGCCAAAAATGGCCCTCCTGCAATAGTCCCCAATTCAATACAAGTCAATGGGGAAAATAAATACCCCCTATTTCTTTTTAAAACTCTCTCTTCCCAAATGTTGGTATGTATGCAATAGACCCAATTCAGACGGGAGACTCCTAATTTTTTAAGCCCGAAGCTTAGCTTAGCTTAGCTTAGCCTATTTTAGCTGCCTCCTATCTTAAATTACCTCTGTTCCCATGAAAGTCAGTTTGGGAAATAAATTCTAATAATTTTGTTTTAAAAATCTACTGCTTTGCAGCTACAAAATGTTGGCATGTATGCAACTCTGTCACAGCGCTTGAATCATTTGAGCAATGCACAGCTTTCTGAGTGTGGCAAAGCCACACCACAGGGGCCTTTCCCCAGCCTCAGAGTTAGTCAGACCTCCCTGGCGGGGAGTACGGAGGTGGTGGTTAGCAGCAGGTCTGCTGGCTCCCCTACCACCACCAGGTTGCCTGGCACACATGAGGTACAGGAGGCTCTGAGCACAGTGAAGCATGCTCAAATTTCAACTGTGTCCAAAGTTTTTAATTTCACACCATCCAAAGTGGGGTTTGATCACAAGGCCATCAATCTGTAGTGGCACAAGAAAGTACTACCACTGACGGCCCTGGAATAAAAATATTGGCCTGCGCTACAACCCTCTGCCCTCAGCTTAAAAGTTCCCGTCATGTGCCTCAGGTGCCAGTGATGGCCTCCTCTTTTGACCTTGTGACCTGCGCAGAAAGCCCAGCCTGCCGGCAGCTGCATACATGAATTCAACAGTCACAGTCAATTTATTTCCTTTTTTAATGTAATACAGTTAGTTATTCAAACATTGTAAGTTCAACATATTTGTCTTGAATATAAATTAGATGTATTCTTCAAAATGTGTTACATCCTATGACATGTTTAGTGTATGCCCCCCCCCACCCCCAGCAAAGAAGGGGGCCATACACTAAACACCAGCGTGCTTCCTGGCAGGGAGCCGCCACAGTCAGCTCCCAGAGGCAGCTATTTACTCTCGTGGGGGTCCCGCAGCATGAGCCAGCAAAGGAGGGGGGCATATTCTAAACCACAGTGTTCTTCTTGGAAGGAATTCGCCGCCACAGTCAGGGCCAGGATGCGCCTATTTACTCGAGATAACAAAGCTGATAAGCCTCACCCGAGTACTTAACAGGTCTTTAAAAAGACCATTCACATGTTAACGAGGCTTTGATGTTTATTTCACCCCTTCTTACCAGACTGCAGGCAGTGTCTACCCCCTGTGAGAGCTGCCTTTTACACAGGACACAGGTGGGAGCTACGTGCCCATTAAAAAAAATAAATTTAAACAGGAACATTTGCGGTGCTGTTTGTGAAAGAAAAGAAACACAGCCCTGAGATGCCTGGTCTGAAAGGAAACGGGATGGGTGCTGTGAAGCCGGAGGACAGCAATGTAAAGAACAACACTCGTCAGGGCGCCTGACTCCTGTATAAAATGTAAATGTGGCAAATGGCTAATGATTAAATGATTGGAGAGGCTGCGTGGGAGTCATTTAGGCTTTAATTGACAGAGTGACATGAATTTTCACAATGCATCGAGCGCAGCGTGTTTCTACTCAGTGCCCTGCTCTCCAAAGCCCTCGCCTTATCTTATCGTGCCTTATCTTCCATTCCAAGTTCCCCGTCGGTAGGAAAATACCTGAGGCCAGCGTGTCAGAATTTGCTAGTATTTTCCCGTTTATAAATATAAATACAGACAAAGGAAATATAGATTTCCGTCTGTATTTATATGTATAAATCCTTAAAAACGGAAAACCGGGAGCCCTATTTATTATTAAATAATGAAGAGTGTTGTGGGATGCATGCTAGAATTCCTTATATCGTTACGGTTTCCCAGTGTGTAATTTGCTGCAAGAATGTGTTGTTCCCTCCTCCACATGGCAGGCTTGATGTTTCCATATGGCCCTCTATCCGACCTTGAAAGCAGAGTTCAAAAAGATGAGTCGAATAAGAGCTCTTTTGTCCTAGAAGGAAGTCCCCCTTACATCTGCACGTGAGACATTCATCCTTCACGTTGCAAATACTCGTACTGAGGTAAATGTTTTATTAAATACAGACCTGCCCCTGCATTTTGGTGCTTTGATTCACACAATCTTAAATGCCTCGTCGACTACTGGCCTGGCACCTTTTTTAAAAGTAGTATGCTCTGGCCTTGTGACCTCATTTCAGACTATATTTCGTGTGATCCCTGCATTTTTTCATTCGATTTTTTTGAGTGTCTTTGGCGGTTTCCTCTTGCTCCTGGCTTTAGGCGCAGACATACTGCTGTAATTTTGTTTACTACAAAATGGATGCACAGTCTGTGCCCCACGACGATCTGTCCCAGCTGCTCCACCTTCGTAACCAGATGCTAGAATACTATGGATCGCTGCCTCTGGCGATTTTAAGTGTGGCGTATGGTTTATCCTTCCGGTTCTCATTGTTCACTGTTTACCATTGCCTGGATTGTGGATTTGAATGGGCCCTGGATTTGTGTCTCTGCAACACGGTGTCTCCTGACCTGGATTTTAATCTACTGAGTCCCTTAGTTGCTCATGAAATAGATTGTTCTAGTACTGGGATTATGGCCTGCGCAGCGGCACATGGGGTTCTAGGCAATTGGAACATTTGGACTGCGGCCAATGACTTTCTGGCATGCACTTATCTTGAAATAAGCCCGAGTTGTCCTTTGATGGTACTAGAGGCTCCTGCAATCGAGGAACATGTATGTTCTTTCCCTTTGCTTAATTGGATGGCTGAAATGTTCATGGATGATAACAACGACTTGCTATTGGAGGCAGTTGCAACTTATGGTGCTTATACGCTGTTGGACTGAAGTAATGATTTTTTTTTCTGCTTCATAGACACGTACTGAGCGTGTGAATATTTTTCCTTTTAATGTCTAGATTTTTCCTTACATGTTTGAGATCTTTTTTCACACTATGGCCACCTGTGATTGTTTTCACTGACTTGATTATTGAATTCGAATTTCCATTTTCTATTCTCAAGTTTGGCAAAATTTCTGAACTTATTTCTGTCTCATTCGAACTTGAACTCTGCGTTCTATGAAGTTTGCCCAGATAGCTGTGTGTTCCCCGAACAAGGGAGGGTGTAGTGTGGTTTATGGACCTCTTTTTGCATGCATGTTAAATTAGTATGGCTTATTAGAAGTTTAAACGCCATT
Organism: Lissotriton vulgaris; assembly: GCF_964263255.1. Lineage (NCBI taxonomy): Eukaryota > Metazoa > Chordata > Amphibia > Caudata > Salamandridae > Lissotriton > Lissotriton vulgaris. Next base: position 70,984 of record NW_028251605.1, on the reverse strand, counting down.
TTACCTTTTGCTGCTTTTTGCACACAGCACTACTTATCTGTTTTTTCAAAGTTGGCTTTCACAAAGGTCTACACATGAGAAAAGGTTTGTTTTTTGACATCGCTACACATACATCGTGCCCCCAGTCTGTACAGTGAGTGCTGAGCCGTCAAGGTTATCATAACATGTGAGCCTGTTTATCGGCGTGTCCGTGTAACACATTCTAGACACAACATTTTGGCAGCTGCGAGCTGAGTAAGATTCTGGCGCCTTTATCATAGCACACTTGCCATAATTTTACACACTGGTAAGATTCCAGGGATGCAGAGACACTTGCCGATCCAGAAGTAATTTACACCTACTGAGCGGAAAGGTAATGGGGTCCCCCAAAACAAGCTCAAGAGACCTTCTATAGCTTATAATACATAGTTCCTATATAGGGATTGTGTTTAAACTAGGTGCTGTATCACCTGTTTGCACTTTCATTATAGTATGATTCCTCCTTTTGCATTTTATGGAGTTTTTACTGCTGTTTTAGACTGGTATAGAGTATAACCAAAGAGTGTTCTCACTTCCCACCATTCCTGAGATGGTCCTAAGTCGCATGTTCTAGGTTGTCTAATCATTGGTTACTTTGCTACAGGACGAAGAGCTAATGTGACACTGATTGCTAGCTGGTTGGGGTTTCTAGGTACTGAGGTGAGTTTCTGGTACACCGCAATTCACTAATGTCCTAGGTCTCTGTGCACAGTTCTGTGTATGAGCAGAAATCCTTGCAACAGGCTTGGATGACGGTTTTCCTGGTGTTGACTGGGATCCGTTTGAAGAGTTTCTGGAGCATGCAATGGGTGTGGAAACATGAGCAAGTGACTGCATTGATTTGGCACTTCATGGGGAATTCAGTGTCCAGGATTTTGCCTAGGTTGTGAGTGTGGTCTCTGTGTGGGTCCAAGCTCGAAGGGCCACCAGCTGCAGTCCCACAGGCAGGTGTTCTTCCCAAAGATCAGCACTTCTGTCTTGTCCATGTTAAGTTTCAGGCAGTTGCTCCTCATCCTGTCGGCGATGTTGGTCATGGTTTTGTGGATGTTTGTTCTAGTGGTGTAGGGTCCACCTTGATCCCGCTTGAACAGTTAAAGGGGACAGCCCGTGCTTCATTACCAGAACCAGGGTTGCCCTGGGAAACAGAGAGTGTCTGCTAACTCGGTTACAAATTGCTCTGGGCACAACAATGTCACCTGGGGAGGGTTATCTGCAATTTCCATCCATCTATTAGTATCTGGAATACTCTAAAACTCTGCCTGATGGGGAAAACAGCACTGATCAAAATGGTGGTGCTGCCCCATTGCCTGTATGCACTTCAGAGCACCATGTACGTGATCCCTCGCTGGGTGTTTTGAGAATGACAACAACTTTGGTGAAGCTATTATGGGAAGAATATGCTGCAGATTGGGGTTGTCCACACTAAAACTGGAATGAGACAAAGGGGGAATGGAGGTACTCAATCCAAGTTATGTTACTTGGCTGCAGAGTTGCATCATGCCATTCATTGAGTAGACAAGAGAGGAAACTGGGAGGAGACTTCACGCTGGCTCGTATGGCTAGCACAATCTGGGGACCCTCTTGATGTGGGGGAAAGAGTTCCATGTGATCCACCTGGTGTACCGGCTCTCGGAGAGAACAATTCAGGGGCTCATAAGAAGGGCACTATTTGTGCCGCATCTCAGTACATAGACAGTCAGGCTGCTTGCATTGATTGCCAAGAGTATGGCTGTTGACCTCTGGCGGGAGAGCAAATGTGCTATGCTGTCTGATTTATACTCCGCAGCTAGGTTTATCACCAGTCGTGACACGTTTGTGGCCTATGGATTGGGAAGGAGCCAGGCCAGTTTCCCCAGCACGCTAAAATTGCTGCCACAGAAGCTTTTGGCCTCTTTTCCTGAAGCCCCTGAACCTACATAAACTTTAGTGACTATGGTTCCTATGCAGGGGGCCAGAAGCTAATAATGAGCTTAATCGGGCACTACGTACCGATAAGCATGTGACGTCCTTGAAAATCAAAGAAGCATGGCAGCAGTTTTGCAATGACCCGATTACCATTAAAGAATGGACCAAAATATATAGTGGGGTGCTGGAGGTGTTCAACAATGCTCAATTTAAGCTTATACAGTACAATATTATACACCTTGCCGATCCTTTCCCCAAACTGCTCCATAATATTTACCCAGAGAGGGACCCGGTGTGTGTACGGTGTGGTTTGTGATGGCTGAATTTTTTCGTGGGGGCTGGCAGATTATAGCAGAATTCTGGGAAGAGATGCTGGGACAGCTCTATAGGGCCATGGTCTGGACTATCACACTCACGATTAAACACTACACTACCTACTGGGCATTCCCACATGAAAAAATGAATTAAGCAGAACATTTTTACTGCTTGGTCTGGTCCTAGCTAAGAGATATATAGCCATCAGATGGCTGAGTCCGATGCTCCTCCTCCTCCCCAGTGTGAGAATGGAAACGCAATTTATCGGAATAAGTGAAGGTGAGGAGATGCATATGAGGAAAGTGCAATGAGATGAGAGATTTACGGATGACCTGGTCTCCTGGGGGAGCTATAATGTAAACTCTGTCTGACTCTTCTGATTCTAGACCTCCATGAGAGGACTAAGGGAACGTATTGGGTTCCTTCTGACCAATATGCTGCAGTACGCTCATGTAGTCTGCTGGTCTGACGCAGGATGTATGGGTTGGATCGACTGTTCATACCTGCCCTTGGGAAAGAAAGTAGATACTGAGATACTCTGACTGGATTAAACAATGGAGCACAGGGGTGGGGTGGGGTGGTTTTGTTAAAGTTACAGTGTTTTTTAATGTTCCACATTGTGTCTTTTGTTAAACTGTTGATGCGAATACAAATTAGCATGACGCATCGGTGTGGGTTCGTCTATATTATACCTGTACCCCTAAGGCTATATACAAACCATAATTAATACTTGCATTTCAACTGCTGTTGTACCTTAAGGAATGCCAATAAAGATATTTAAAAGAAAATATAATACTGATTACTTATGGAAAGTATCTTAGTATCTACTCCATTTATTAGAGTACTCTATACAATAAAATACTGGTTATTTATGGTAACTGTTTAGTATCTCCGCCATGTTTGAGAATATTTGGGTTTTACAAGTATCTCTTTCCAATTATTATATTAACACTTATCTTAATTACCCACATTTCTTCAATAATATATATTTATCCATTTTCTTTTTCTTTTTGTATTAAATTATTATCAATAAAGCATTTTGATAGAACAAATTAGATAAACTGGTGCAGACCCCAGTTTTACGTCTGCTGGCTGGGCTTTTATTTTTGGGTGTGGAGAGTAAGTTTTTCATGAAGTTTTTTGTTACATTGCACCTCTACAGACATTCCCAATTCATAAAGATTGGAAGTGCTCTCAGTCCGTCTTTCTCCAAACGTTGTGGCTTACACATGTAGTTATATGACCTTTATAAAGTCTTTTTAGATGTGGGTGTTTAGTCAACGTGCCCTGTTTGTAATGTTGTAGACATTTACATTGTAATGCTATGGTTCTTGTGATTTGAGCCTGGCTGGAGTTTGCAGAGTTTACGCAGAACTCCATGAAGTGCAAAAAAAACTTCCGCCACGCTACACGGAGCTCCGCAAGCAGTGGAGTGTGTTAGATAAATGCTGTTCCTGGTGATTTTCAGTTTTAGGTGCTTGTCTGGACTGTGCATCTATCACGAACACACCGTGCACAGCGCAAGCAGGCGCTGCTTCCTTTCTGCCACTCAAGTAGATTTTTACTCGAGCTGCAGCTTTCTCAACATGAACGGACAGTTTCTCACAGCGAGCGGTTGTGGGGCATACACGACCACTCGCAATGAGAAATCTGACCGCCCGCGTAGAGAAATCTCGCCGGGAGGTTGAAGTTACATACTCGCGCTCACCAACTTCATGATAATGATCGCACACAAGGAAAAATCTTGCTGGGAAGTGAATTTTGCTCGCTCGCACTCACCAACTTGACGTTGACGAACGCAAGCGAGGAAAAAAACTCTACTCCTTAAAGCAGAGTTTTTCAGAACCCCGCGAGCTCCGCGTAATGCGGGGTGCGGAAAACTTCGCAAACTCCTCAAGCGGAGTGGAGCTCACCACCCAGACTTAACATTGGTAGTCAGTTGTTTCAAATGGTACTTCAGACAATTTTTTGTTTTTTTTGTTTCCTGATTTGCAATAAATAAACAGTTTATTTGCACGTGGCTTTGCAAGTGTTTTTTCTAGATGGCATGTCCCCAGAAATAATATGCTTATTGCAGATTTCAGTTTGTCTGGTTGAGGTAGAGTGGCCCTTCAAATGTATTGGCAATTGCTTCACTTGAGCTAACCTTTTGGTTGGTGAAAACCATGTTTGCACCACCTGCAGACATTTTTTGTCATCGTGAAGTTCTCTTTTCATTTGTTATTTAATGGATGTTCTGTTTAGTGTCCCTGGACGTGACTCCTTTATTACGTTTCACCTGATTGGATCTTTAGTGAATTAGACCATGGGCTTACCATATACATTTGCAAGTTCAAATACAATTTATTTCTGTTTATGTGAATCACCCTACCTTTCCAGCGGGGATTGACATAAACTATTCGTTTGTGTTGCAACTGACTGAGTAAATCATTCTTGAGTATGAATCATCTTTAAACAGTAGATTTGCATGTTATTTTATGAAGTGAAAAATGCTGGCATATTACTACCTTTCAAAGCATTAGGTGTAATTTAATTGGTATTCTAATGGCAAATAATCATATGACATGGAAATATAATACTAGAATATAAACATGAATGTCACTATAGAGGCAGATACTTATGGTTACTGTGTAATGTTCCTTGCAGCAGTAGTCCAGAATTAAGTATCATCTGCGCATCATAAAACATAGTCATAACAGTCATAACAGAAACTGTTCATCTAAGAACTCTAAACTGGATGTTTTACATTTCTTATTTTAATTGCATGTATAAGTTGTCAGTGCTGTCTATATCATCTGTTATCGGTACTAAGGGCCAGATGTAGGTCGCCCAATACCGGTCGGTAACGGCCGAAATTACCGAATTTTGGCCGTTACCGACCGGTATTGGGTTTATGAGATGTAGGTGACATTTCCTAAGGATTCGGTATTTTACCGAATCGGTAATTTAAGGATTCGGTAAAATACCGAATTCTTAACATACCGATTCGGTTAAGTACCGAATACAGGATGTAGGAAGCACTCAAGTTAGTGCATTCCTCAGTTAAGGATTCGTTATTTACCACCAACTAGAAGTTGGTGGTAAATAATGAAAACCTTTGAAAAAGCATTTTTTTTTGCTTTTCCAACTATGCCATGTTGCAGACATACATGCCCCTAGGGCATGTATGTCTGCAACATGTGCACCCATGCACAATTGAGGGGTGCAACAGGGTGTCAAAGTGACACCCTTCAATTTTTCCCCCAATTACCGAATCGGTATTTATCGATTCAGTAATTGACATTCATTCCTATGGGCCTCCATGCCCATAGGAATGAATGGCAATTACCGAATCGGTAAATACCGATTCGGTAATTACTGAAACTTAATGATTCGGTAATTTTTTAGTAAAATTACCTACATCCCATTTGCCTGTTCTTAAATACTGAATCGGTATGATTCGGCATTTAAGAATCGTAATCTAGGATTACCTACATCTGGCCCTCAGTGTGTTGGCTGTTGACTTTCTGACAATACTCCCATTAACTGAGGAAAATGGAAGATGGTATTTTCAATTTTTTTCTAAATATGTTTGTGATATTAATTTGAATGTTATACAGAAAGCTTTATTTTCAATACACTGGGAACGCAGGGATAGAAAGTGCTTGACAACCTATTGGATCTAGATGAAGATACCAATGGTGGTAATTTGGATGAGCTTGAAGCGTGCATTAAGAAATGTGATTCGCATTACTTACCTAACATCAGTATGTGTCTCAAAAGGTACAATTTTGGATGAGAGAACAACGTGAATGTGAAACACTTGAACAGCTTATAACTATGCTAAGACAATTAGCTTCTACTTGATATTTTGATGTTGATTCTGAGGAAAGAATAAGGGCCCAGTTCATGCTTCAAAGTTAGGGCTTCACGGCACAATGATGTAGTGATGGGCTCGGGTGCACGATTACTCCTATTGTCTGATGACATTTACTAGAATAGGCGTAGGAACACATTTACTCTTAAGGAACCTGGGGTAAAGACATCATCAATATGGAGGTAAACCAATTCAGTGGATGATGTAATTTCTGTGTTACAGTGAAGTCAAAGGTAGGCATACAAGAGGAAAGGTACATTTTCTACTTAAAGGGGATTGTGTTTTAATCTAGTTCCATCAAAAGGAGTTGGGCCTCACATTAAATTCGAAAGCCTGCCCCACTGGTCATGGAACTGTGTAGGGGAGGGTTTTAACTAGTTTTTTCAGTAGTTTCCTGAGGTGTTTCAGAATGTCACTTAGTATTTGAAGTGGTATGAACAAAGAGGATTAAAGTGAAGAAAGGTGCCAAACTGGTTGTGTGCAACGCCAGTCATTCTCCCATAAATTAATGCGAGTCAGGTAAATGTGAATAAGAAAGGCTTAAAAGGAACATGTAATCAAATAAGCCATTGAGTGATTGTCTCCTCTTGTTATAGCAGGGGTGTCGATGGATAGTGGTCAGACTTTGTATAGACCTGAGGGAGCATAATATGGGTCGCAGTAGATAGATTTCCTCTCCCATACATCATGGAGTCAGTGAATATGTTAGTTTTGGCAAAAATGTTCTCCACTCTAGATTTAAACTTGCATATCACCAAATGTAGTTACATGAAAATTATACAACCTTTGTTCATTGCTTTAAAGTCTTTAGGTTTGTATTTATACCTTATTATTTGGTGTCTGCAGCACTGTTTTTTCAGCAATGGTATTCCAGTGATCTCTTTGGTAACATGGAAGGAGTACAATGTTTCCTGGATGATGTTCTAGTTTTTGGTAAGATGAAGGAAGAGGATGCAGAATGGGAAAGAAAGCTGTTGAGCATCTTAACAGAGAAACATTTAACATCAAATAAAAACACATGTGCATTTGGCAGTTATGTACTAGGAATTAGGTATTGCATCTCTAGAGATGTCGGTGACTAGGCATTGCGTGCTCTTCTTATGCAGACAAATGATGGAATAAATATGATTTTCTTGGGTCGAGTACATTAAAGGTACCACAGAAGAATTATTCTTGTGGGTAATTAAGAAGTTTAAGAACTTCATCTGGGGCCAACATTTGAAGAAGTCACATATCATGAGCTGTTGATGGACATTTTCTCAAAAAGAGGCTTGGAGCAGTTTTCATCTGCGATCTGCAAATGAGTGATAGGTTCATATGATTTCCATTTTGAGATAAAGTACATTTCATAAGCTGATAACAAAGCAGTTGATCAGAGCATGGCCACGCTGTTGACCGTAATGGCCACACGTCAGTGAAGCTCCCGCACCGCTTGCCTCTATCCTGAGTGTTGCAGCATTCTAGCTGGCTCCATTCATCCCAAACGGAAAGGCTTTGTCCCCCAGCCTCTGGGGCATTGCAAAACATGCTGGTTGCTGCTTCGATGAGCCTTATTCAGTGGGAAGCTTAGTCCACCTTGGAAGCCCTGTGGTGACAGGAGCTGTGGATGAGCCTCAGGCCGAGGCTACGTATCCTCACTGTGTCACCCTACCATACCCCCACATCACCCCACCCAACCTTAACTCCAGATCAATGGTGCCCGCTCCCCAGCCACCAACACTGCAGCTGGCTTGCCATGGTTGCCTCTGACCCAGCGATTTGCGTAACCCATTGGGCCAGGAGGTGTGGGACCTAACTGGGGATCTCTCAGAGAAATGCTGAATGCACCATCCTTCATTTACCTTTGCCTGCTGTCCCAAATGGCTTTGCTCAGTGCTATCTACAGGAGGGTGCACAGTAGCTGTGCACCCAACACAATGCGCACAACTCTAGACCCTTGAGGTTCAAACAATCATATACAAATTTCATCAAACTCAAAAATTGACTATCTAGCATTTATGTATGCTCAAAATACAATTAGAATTGCTTTTTAACTTGCTTTTCCGTCAAAGTACAAAGTAATCGCCCTTCGTTGAAGGCTCTCTTTGTGACCAACAATTCAAAGTTACAATATTATCATGGTTTTGGATATGTACCCTTCTTCAGGGAAACTGAGAAATGAAATAAATGAACACTTATTTTAGAGCTAACCATGAACAAAGATGCTTACAAGATAGACTGGATGACATAACCAACTCATGTTTAAAAGGATCTAAAGGAATGGTCATAATGATGTATTCAACGTGAAAATAAAATCTGACATAGTCAGAAATCCTGTGAATTACATCTCTAGGGTAAACCACCATTACTGCGCACCACTACTTCAAATTACCATTTAGAGGCATCTTTTACTTCGCGTTACCATTAGAACGCATGCTTTTACTACGCATGCTTTTACTTCATAAAAACTATTACTATGCAACTGCTATTACTTTGTAATTTAACAAAATTGCAGGTAAGTAAAGAGAGAAAAATATAACAGTATTAATTTAGTAATAAAATAATAGGAACAGAAATGTTCCGTTGTGCAGAGACTGTTCAAATCATGCAGGGGACCCCACTCCTAATCGATCTCAAAACCGAGTTAGAAAAAAGAATGAATGGTGACAATTGGACCAAAACTCTTAATAATATAAATTCAAAATTGGATAACCACACAATGGAAATGCATGAACGCAAGTTGAGAAAATTTAGATGGGATACCATAGACTATAAGTTACATGAGGTATATACTTGGGCAGGCGTATATGCCCAACTTTGAGCTTTTAAAAAACCAGAAGCCTCTTCTTCTGAAAAGAGCGTAGTCACAGATCAAGAGTTGACAACATCACGCACTCCCATGCAGTTAACTACGAACACTGCTGAGGGAATCCCAACTCAACCAGATGCCACTACATCAAGGGGCTCTTTTTTGGAGTCGGGCGAGGTCAAACCTCAAACCACCCGCCGGAGGAAAGAGGAGCCCTCAAAGGAAACTAACAAGGAGGAGACAAAAGAAAAAAACATCGAGAATCCATGGACACTACGGAATGAAAAGAAAGTTTAATCATGGACATTTCAGATAGACAATTGTTGAAGATGGGACTGACGGTTCTTAAAAAAGGTGTTATTTGTTCTGACATACATAACTAACGCATTGGAAACTGAGATTACCTTTTTCAAATTCATGAGGAAATTAAGTTTGAGATGGTGTTTCCACAATACAAAATCAAGCGAGAAAACACCAATATCAGAAACAAGTCATGAATTGAAACCCAAGAGCGCGTTGATGGAACGTTTTTTACATAATTCTCTAGATATATTTGAAAATTGGGGAAAAAGATCTTCATGACCTACAATATCGTGCCACCAAACACAAAATCTATCTCCTAAAGAACTTAGCACTCTACAAAGGTTACACCAGGACACTGAAGTCATCTTTCAACTGGCAGATAAAGGCGGGGCTCTTGTAGTCATGAGCAGCTCATATTATGTACATAAGGTTGACACACATGTAAAGAATTAAGAAACATGCATTCCACTTGAAGCGGATCCCACAGAAGCTTTTGCAGTGGCACCTAATTCCTTACTCAGTAAAGCATTTGAGATGGGTTGAATAACAGAGAATACCAACAAATTCTTATTTTCAAGACATCCGAAGAGGCTCACAAGTATATGCGTCCCAAAATGTAAAAAGACCCCAAATGTCCTCCATTTAGACCCATCGTGGCAGGATGTGGTTCTAATCATGAACCTGGTTATGCACTATAGATGTAGTTTCACTATATACGATTCCACATGGAGATGGTTTAGAGGCAGTTGAATGGATGTTACTAAACAGTAACAATGATCAAGCCCCAAATATTTTTCTTTTGGAATTTTTGCACTTTAGCTTGTTTCCTAGATTTTTTACCTAGGATAATTAATTTTACCTACAAAAACTGGAGCTTCAATAGGCTCTCCTGGGGTGCCATTGTACACAAATATATTAATGGCTAAATACGAGGATGAACACAGTCTCCAATATGAAACATGGGTCGAAATCAGGTACATGCAGTACATAGACAATATTTTCTTAATATGGAAGGGCTCTAACAACAATTGATTCATAGCATTCAGGAACTGAATGAGCATAACCCACGTATTCAATTCACACATCAGATGAGTCAGACTAGGATTCATTTTATGGACATTCAATTGGAGATTACAAACAAAGGGTTACAGACAAGTATTTTAAAAAAAACAACAGATAAGAATTACTCCCTTCACTACACAAGTTTTCATCCTCCATCATTGAAAAGGCACTTACCATTATCTCAGTTTATCAGGGACAAAGGAATTATGTCTGAACCAATCAGGTGTGAAGAAGCCATTCAAAACTCTTATTCACACTACACCAAATGAGGCTACCCAACAAAGATGTTGGATGAAGCAAAAGACAAAGTACAGAATATGGCGAGAATTAACCTATTACTACAATCCACTGCTATTCCTTTAAACAGAGAGGTGTGTGTGCTAAAATATTCCACAAAATCACAGGCAATCAAACATTTTTTTTATTGGCATTTCCAAGACTTACAAAGTCAACAGTAAATAAGAGAATTCACTGTTGCTCAACAACATCCAGTTCCCAGCCAAAGTACATTACAGTAGTTCTCAAAGATAGACATTTTATGAAACATACAGTACATGCATTTAGTCAATCTTGTGTGATTTTAAATAGTCGACTAAAAAAACCAATAATCTCTGGGCCTTGAGCTCGCAGGCAGTTCTTCCTCATACGTCAACAGGGTATGTTTGCAATATGTCAGGTTGATAAGCCATTGTTTGATTTTTGGAGTACTGGAACCATTCTACCCAAGAGAGATTCTACGCTTTGCCATTAACAATGCAACTACACAGAACTTTCACTTGGTGGCTCGTATACTAGGTACCAGTCCCAGTAAGCATGAGCGTATTGTACAGTCAATGGGGACACCTACCATATCTCTCAACAGTTTAGTCACCTTCTCCCAGTATTCAGCCACCATCGGACACCCCATGCAAGATATATTAAGTCTGCTACATCTGAGTGGCATCTTTTGCATTTCGAGTCCGTGCTCAGTCCGTATCTGTGAAGTCGCTCAGGTGTATAATAGGTCTGATGTAAATGTTTATAGTGTATTATGCGTAAGTTGCCATTAGGTGTTAGTAGGCCTGTAAGTGTGCATGTTGTAGTCCATTCCTCTGCTGTCAACGGAATGTCTAGACTGGGGTTCCATTTTTCTAGTGCTCTGGCTGTATTACCTGCTAAATCTTCTTGCAATTTAACATATAGTTTAGAGACTATGTGATGTGCTGTGGGAGTTGTAAGCAATAGTTGTAAGGTGGACAGTTGCTGCGGTTCTGTGGGGTATGACGGACTTAGTTCCCGTATCGCTCTCTGCAATCTATAATATGTGAATTTGAAAAGTAAAGTTGGGTTGCTTATGAATGACAGCTCATCCAGGGTCCTAAATTGTCCATCCTTAAACAAATCACCCATTGTGTCTATACCAACTTGTTTAAGTATGCCAATTCCCACCTTTTCATGAGTGACCGAAAGCTCTGGATGGTGATGTAATGAAAGTGCAGCTGCATACAGTCAAAACTTGTTCGCTTTCTTCCCCATTATGTACCAGGCTTCATTGGTTGCATCTATTGTGTTTATGTCGCAAGCATGCAATGGGGGCCTCCGGTGTGTTAAAATAGCTGTCAACGGTATGTGAAGTGCGTCACCTTCTTCTATTGCAAGGTGTGTGAGGAATGGAACTTCATGATACCAGTAATGTGCATATTGCGCTTGCGCGCATAAGTAATAAAGTACAAAATCTGGCACTTTAAACCCTCCTTGTGAGTATGGCAAGGTTAATGCTCGTATTTCTGTCCTTGCCTGTTTACCCGCACATATCAGGTTGAGCATCATCGTTGTTATTCTACGAAACACTTCCATCAGTGGTTTTATCGGAATATTATTAAACAATTAAGGAATTTAGGTAATATTACCATTTTCACTATAGCTGTTCGATCAGCTAGCGATACAGGCATACAGTTCCATATTTTTATTTTTTCTTCTTTAACACTTATTGCTCTGCCGTAGTTTGTACGAGTAACAAGGTCCGGTTCTCTATGGAACCAGACTCCGAAATATCATACCGGTTCTGTTTGCATTCTAGAGGATACTCCATAGGTTGTGGGCATGTGGCATCCGTCAATGGGACAATTTGTGATTCAGACCAGTTTATTTTTAGTCCTGAGTGTTGTCTGAATTTTATATACTCCTGCAGTAAAGGATTTAAGGTTTGTGCTGGGTCACGGACATGAAGCATCATATCATCCTCGTACAGTACAATTTACCATTCGGTAGGGACTTGATTATGGCAGTGACTTCCTCCACAGTAACATGCAATGAGAGGTATTCTCTGTGCGCATCTGACAGCCATGTTATCGACACGTCAGATAGATATTCCATAATTTCCTCCTCATTAGCAGTTGGACGTGATGTGTATAGCTCTCAGTATGTTGCCATGAATTCACGTAGTATAGTTTGTGTGTCATACCTAGGTACCCCAGTAGAATATCTAATCACCTGGACCATTTGCGGGGTGCGACCTGTACATATTTTAGTTGCCAAATTTCTGCTCGGCCTGCCACCTTCTCCATAAGTACGTGCAATCTGACGTCTCGTGACATAACTCAGTTCATCATTGGCTTACGTTTGGTATTCCACTAGAATCGTTCTTATGTCCCCCAGAAGTTTAGTATCCTGTGTACGTTCATATTGCTGTTCTAGATCACGCAATGTATTTTCCCTCATAAAAAGTTGCTGTCTAATGTCTTCAAGGATACCGGCGGTGGTGCTAATGCAAACACCCCTAATTGTCGCATTAAAAGCCTTCCATAGGTGACCTGGGCCCTCAGTCGTTGGAGCATTCAGCTCAAAGTACTCGCCTATAGCGTTGTCAATAGTTTCAGTGTATACTAGGTCTAGTAATGCCTTTGCATTAAACCTCCAACTAAAGGGTGGTGGGGTATAATGCGGAATGGTTAGTGATAGCAGTACCGGGTTATGATCAGATAGTGTCCTGGGCAAATGTTTGATCGTAGTTGCCCAAAGTTGCCTAGCCAATAATCTATGCATGACCAACTATTGTATGCAGCTGTTGTGTGAGTGGCCTCTGTACAAACGAAGTATCGCGTCAGTGAGATGCAAATCGGACATAATATCTTTTAGTGTGGCTAAAACACGCTTGTGAGGCTCAGTCGTGCTTTAAGATCTATCCAGGTTATCTTGCAAAGCAATATTGAAGTCCCCACCCCATAGCAATGGTATATCTCGAAATTTAAACAGTGTGCACCACACCCGATAATAGAATTCCGGATCGTCTACATTCGGGCCATATGTATTTATTAATGCTAGCTTTTGTCCACGTATGACTCCCACCACTACAACGTACCGTCCTTCGTCATCCCTAAGTACCTCTGTGATAGTGAAGTTTAGGCCCTTTCTCACTAAAATCAGAACACCTCCGGAATATGAGAAGTAATTTGAGCTATCTACTGACTCTGCCCATCTAAGGCCTATTTTAGTAAGTGCGTTTGATGCGATGTGTGTCTCTTGAAGAAGAGCGATATCAAAATATGCAAAGATTTGGCAAATTTTCTTTGGGTTGTTCAACCCTCTAACGTTCCAGGTCAATAAATTCATATTCTTTGGGTGTCGTTTTTCAGCAAACATTTGAGAAGCCAAATATCATACAGTGTATGTCTGACATTTGCAATGTTTATAATCCTCAAATGCCATCTACAGATTACAGTGACGTTACAGGCTATAGCATAAGTCTGGAATTCTTCGATATCTCTCAAGTGCAGTGGTCTAAAGAAAAAATCCTAACATCCTCCCCTCACACCACCCACTTCAGCATCCCAACTATGCCAAAGACAGACCAATATACCAAACAAACTCGGATTCAAACAGTGATTGGGGAGCACCCACGTGGGGGGTCCACCTCGTGCACATATCTTCATCCAGCATAGTGGATGTGGCCAGGTGCTCGTTAGCTATACGGATGGGGCTCAGTCCCACTGTGCTTGTGGAACATCCCGCATAACACAGAATCTCACACAAGTGTCCTCACACCCGACAATCCACCATCAAACATGAGTGCTTGATAGCGCCCAACATTAGTTCGTGTTATAGTGAAGGCAAACACAGAACACAGTACAAAACAGTAAGTACAAGGGGCACATACATCTTATCATCTTTTTGAGCATGTCTGCGCACATCCCATCTCATATACATGTTACATTACCGCTAGGCTCAGATATCATCAGCCATGAGGTAGTGTGCCCTCACTCCGCTGACCGCTAGTCTTTTCACAGTTTACAGATAGTGAGCTGGGTCTAGCATATGTAGGTCATCGGCCAGCATAAATGTCTCAATAATACTCGCAGGCCACTTATGGGCCAGTACATATCCCCATCGATTTTCAGCAGGCCAACATAGTTCAACCTCTCTGTGTGGCCAGACTTTCCGACACCAGCGGTGGTCTCTGTAATCTCGTTTGGCATCCGTAAATTGCATTTTTAGCCAGTTAAACGGACCTGGCCGGCGGTCCTCTCTTAGCAGGCAGCCATTCCGCTGTGCGCCCTCTCGCACCCCCTCAGGCAATCAAACATTTCATTCTAAAAAGATGGGAGGTATTAGAGTAGGAACCTGACTTTCAAGAACTTTTTACTAACAAAGCGCTGTTTGCACAGTCGTGGTCCAAAAATCTCAAAGAACTTCTTAAGCATAAACCCTCTCCGAAGGACGAGAAGCACACATGTATGAAGAAATGTTTGAATTGTAGCCAATGTGGTAATGTCATAGTAGTCAATACATTTACCCACCCACAAACCAGCAAGAAATCGATATTGAAGCATTCATCCAATTACAATTCTGAAATGGTAATTTACGCCATTATATATCCATGTGGCAATGGTGAGCACTCTAGTTGTACTTTGGACTGCCTCCTAGGCCCCACATGGCCAGTAATGCATTACTGACCTCCACCTGGATGGTGGTGCCCAAGTTATTGCTAGGAACAACATTTTCCCAGAGCTAGTGCCCTACGACAAGTCCCTATGCACTTCACGCTTGGCCCATGACAAAACAATATGCTTGGCATACTTTGAGGAAATAGCCATGGTCTGGCTCACCACTGGTCAATCCCAATTGTTAAGTGAACCCTTGCCAGCAGAAGAAATTACTCAGGCAATTAACTCCCTAGATGTCTCAAAGACCCCTGCCTTGCTGGACTGACTGGAGCATTTTATAAGGCATATATTCTCGTTCCCCACCTACTATATGTTTATTCCGAGGCCCTGGACAAAGGCCTCCTTCCACCTACTATGCGGGTTACAGTAATATCTGTGCTATTTAAACCTGGCAAAGACCCTAATTTATGTGCCTCTTATAGGCCACCCTCTTTGCTTAATTTTGACAATAAGATCCTGGCTAAGCAGTCGCCAATAGATTATCACTGCTGCTCGAACAGATAATTTCCCCCATACAAACTGGGTTTGTCCCCTATAGGTCCACTTTTTATTTATTGTGTGTGCTGTATTCTCCCTATTGAAGCGGGTGTCCCCAGAAATACCCTGAGTGGTCACCCTTCTTGATGCAGAAAAGGCTTTTGATTCTTTAGAATGGCCCTTCTCCATGCAACGCTGCGGAAGCTTGGAATTCCTGCTTGGTTTATCGACCTCATATCTTTCTTATATTCGGACCTTACAGCCCATATACAGGTACATGGATGACTTTCTGACCGCTTTGCTATTTCCAGGGGCACCAGGCACGGGTGTCTTCTTACAACCCTATTGTTCATTATAGCTATGGGCCATCTGGTTCGATCCCCTCCGAGAAAGACACTTGCATTGTGGCCTCCATTTTAAATCTGGTCCACTTCTCATTTCTATGTATGCCAACTATAATTTATTATTTGTCCCGTCAACTTAGCCCCCTTAGTGCAGGAAATCATTTTGTTTAGCAGTATTTCTGGTCTACACATTAATTGGGTTAAGTCTGAACTCTTCCCCTTTACAGATGTCACTGTCCCATCTCCATGTAAATATACCCATACATGATGTGTAGATACTACTAAATATTTGGGAATCATTTTGCATAGGGACAAACAACAAGTGATCAGTCTGAACTATGATCTGGCCGTCGACTGACTTGCTCTCTAAATAGAGAGCTGGATTTGACTTCCTCTCTCAAAGGCAGGTCGTAATGTCATTATGAAAATGGATGTCCTCCCACATTTTTTGTAGTTTTTTTAAACATACCCATTCCTTTGATGAACTCCTTTTTGGCACTTTGCATAGTGAGGTTCCGTGACAATTGTAAGTGGTGTTTTCGACTCACACGAATATGGTCGAGTCTGGTATCTCTGAACCGCAAATGACGAGTTTAGTAAGTGTGCGCAGTTTCGCTGTGCTAACTTAAACCGTTCGTTTGTTATGTGGGTTTTTTCATCTGTACCCACGGGTTCCATCTTAGATACGGCATCCATTTTGTCTCTTGCCCTCAAGTAGCCAGCGAACGGACGTTGTCCGTTTCGCGACCCTGGGACTCCCAAGATATTTGCGGAAGACACATGTTCTTTGAAAGTGTCTTTATGACGAGGGGGTTGCTACTGTAAGGCAGATGGCGCCGCTCGAGGCTCATCTTGCCGCACGGACTTATTGTCTCAGCCGTGCATCTCATTAGGCACGTCTCTTTGATGCCTGTATCTCGTGTTTCCCGATACCTCCCCTTTTACACCCTTTCCGATCTCCCCACTGTCTCCGTCTTCCTCTGCACCTGTCTTTGTTCCTATTTCGATCTGTTTTACTGCTGATTGGAATTCACTAATGGTGGGAAGATGGGTTTTACAGTTGGGAACCGACAAATGTTTCCGCACTTATGTTCCGGACCTCGTGTGTTTCAAAGTGACCAAAGCGACCCCTCTGGGGGATAATGGTGGGAACCGGGTTGTAAACTTTTGTGTTCAATGTTATCCTATGGGTAAAAACTGTATAAAAGGAGCGATCCACAGAACCAATTTGAAGCAGTCTCCCCAAGTTGCACGCTGTGTACTTGTCGTGATCTCTGTGTTCCCTGCAGCAAATAAACCTTGAATCTTTGACGTCGAAGGAAGTGTCCCGTGTCTCTGTGACTTGTACGCCGGAGCAGGTTACCCACGAAGGTTTCAGGTGTTGTGCCCTGGCACCGCTGGGTCTTAAAGAACCCAGTCCTTCAGTTGGCGCCCAACGTGGGGCTGCATCAGTGGTACCGGTCCAAGCCCGACGATCGTGAGGAACTTCGTGTGAAATCTCCGAGGGAAGGTGCACTCCGCTTCATCGATCCTGTTGTCGAAATAAGTGGCCCGAAGACTTTTCCCGCGAAGATTCCCGCCTCCGGACGGCTGCGACGGACTGCTGCCCTGACTGTAGACCTGTTTTGGCGCCTGGCGTAGACCTTGGTATAGCGAGACGATTGACGGGCCTTCCTGGTGACGCCATCGATCTTTGAGTTAAGTATTTGTGGGTCGCTCCCAGAGTTCTTGGTTGTTGACACTTTAGCGAGTGTTTTTGTTGTTAGCGCTGTGTGAGTGTTTTTGTCGGTGACACTTTGCTAGCGTACTTTGTTGTGTTGTTTGACGACTGCAGCCGCCAAAAACCGAGGGTTTTGTTCTTTGCTGGGACTTGGTAAATCCCGTAACCCTTGAAGTTTGTGAAACTCGGCTAGTGTGCAAGATGCCTGGTCGCAGTACTTTGTTCAGTTGTTTCAGACCTTGTGGTGCGGATTCCCGACTGGAGGACTCGTGTCCGATACCTCCGGTTGGAACTCCTACTTATGACTTGTATAGCAAACATGGGCTAGGCCCGATTACCTTTAATGATTATTGGGTTAAATATACAAAGAAAGACGGCGACCTTCGTTGGCCACCTCACGGTAGCTTCGAGGCGTCGATCTTAGATAATCTAGAAATGAAGTTGTTCGAACGTAAATCAAGGCCGGCCATGTTTGATGCCTTTCGGTTGTGGCGCAAAGAAGCCCGACAGAAAGAAATCAGACAGACTAAACGTAGTCAGCGAGATAATGTTGCTACTATAGTGCAGAAAGCAGAGCAATTTCAGCGAGATAAGGAGGTTAAGGATAAGGAAGTGTTTGACCGATTACAGCGTATGACTGTAGATAAATGTTACCCCGCTTTACCAACGGAGTCGGATAAGAAGGAAGAGGCAGTTGAGGATCCTTTAATGTCTTATCTTATGAAGTCGCCACCTCCGTACGTACAGGGTACCGCAGCTCCTGTGGTCCCTGCCGTACCTGTTCTTCCGCCTATTCCTCCTCCGCCTGTTCCTCAACCTGCACCCGCTCTTCCGTCTGTTCCTGCTCCCTTGTCTGTTGCTATCCCTACTGCTCCTCCGCTTCCACATACTCCTGCTCCCGCTACTACTGCTCCTGTTTTGTTAACCCCTGCTGTTGCTACTGTTTCTACTCCTTCTCTTGTTAGCCCTGTATCTTATTCTTCTCCCTCTACTCGTAGCCGCAATTCTCCTCTTGCGGCTAGCTTCTTTCAGTCGCTCGGACCTGTTCATGGGTCCGCTGGTTCCGATGGTCCTCAGAGACGTAGTCAGCTTCCGGGAAACAGAGAACGCGTTGCGCTGTATAATATGGCGATGGGTTGGATGGTAAACCCTCTTAGAAGTCCACCCCGTGTTGTCCTCGAAACATTTTGTCAATTCAATATACCAACCCAGAGATATGTGTTTAATGAAATGTGTAAGTTCCTTTATGATCAAATAGCGGCTGATGCGCCTGACGAGGTGCTCACCGCTCTGTCTGATCTTCAGCTTCAGTTCGCAAATGGGCTGATAGTGGATACTAACGTTCGACGTGCTGTTGAGCGGTTGCTATCTCTTCGTCCCGCTCCCATTCCTCATGCACTGTTTGTTGAGGATATTGAAAAACAAGACGAGTCTGGCCAATATCCTATGCGTGAAGTTCCGCCGGTTTGGATACCAGCGAATCCAAATGCTCAACCTCCGACATTGGCGCACTTCCAGAGAATATGGATACATCTCCCATGGAAACGCTCGGAAGTGTTACAGGTGAAGCAATCTTTGCCTGACCCACGCAAGAATCCTACAGGGTATTACAAAGAATTATCACAGCTTGTAGATGCTACGGTAATGAATCTTGCCGATATCGACATGTTGTTTGGCAATGTCGTACCGCAACCGGTATGGGCTAAGATTCGTCACCAAGATCATGCAAATGAATTAGGCGGTGATTGGGCTGCCATTACAGCGGCAGATGCTGGACAAGTGGCTGCTGCTAAACCCGACCAATTGATTACTGCTCTTCCTCAGCGAATAATAACGTTAATGAAAACTCTTATGCCAGCTATGAGGGTTAATTGGGACAAACTGTCCGCTTGCAAACAAAAGAAAGATGAGAGTGTTTCGGACTTCTTTACGAGGTTTGAAGAAGCATTCATTGATCACAGCGGACAGGATATGGGTACTGAGGGTGGACAGAGGTTGTTTGTGGATAAATTTGTGTCAAATTTGTTGCCCGATTTGAGCAATAAATTAAAGAATTCAGAGAGTGCATGGGCCGTTTCTACCTCAGCTCAGATATTGGCTACGGCACAATATTATGAGAATAGGGAGAAAGAGGAGAATGACCGTGCTGATAAAAAGACGAAAGAGCTAAAAACTAAAGTGTTGTTGCAACAAGCGTATCCTCCGCGGTCAAATCAGAATAATTCGCAGCAGAATAGATCACAGCCACAATCGAACAGATCCCAAACCCGTAATGACTCCTCCTCCCAAAGATCCTCGTTAGGGTACAATCAATGTGCTTATTGTAGACAGGAGGGACACATTAAATTCAATTGCCCTGTTTTAAACGAACGCAATAGTGGTAACTCAACTAGAGGAGGTCGTGGTGGTTCGCAGCAAACGTCACGAGGTAGAGGCCGTGGTGCTCAGAACGATCGCTCAGATAACTCATCCAATTCTAATAATTGTTTCGATCAACGTGGATCATCGCAAGGACGATCTGCGCAGTACAATGTAGACGATTATTACGTCGATCAGGGAACTGACGACAGTAATTACTAGGACAGCCATAGACAAGGAGAGGGAGTGGTATCAGTTCCGGTTGATCAGAGAGGGCCTTACGTCGCAGTTGCTACATCGGGCGTCGTTGAGCCTTTTCTGTTGGACACTGGTGCAGCGAAAAGTTCTATCATGTATTCGAAACTCCCTGGCGCACCTTTGTCTGGCTTAACAAATGTTTCCGTTGGATTCTCTGGCGCCCCTGTTAGCAATCCAGTTTCACGCCCCTTGCCCCTTCAAATTGGGCCACGTGAGCTAGAAGCTCCGTTGATTTTAACCACGGGTTGTGGCGAAAATCTTTTGGGCCTGGATTTACTTAAACGTTTGTACGCGACTTTGTATTGTTCTCCTGCGGGTGTAAAGCTTACGTTAGGAGAGAGGGTAGTCTCTCCCATGTATTTGTCCCTCGATAAGCTCCCACCGGAATTGAGTTCTCTTCCTGCGTCTTTGTGGGCAACAGGTCCAAATGACGTGGGCCTGCTTGATATCTCCCCTTATGTTGTTCAGTTGAAATCTAATGTGCGGCTGCCACGTATTCCCCAATATCGTATCTCCCTCGATGGTGAACGAGCACTGTTGGCGATCATTTATGATTTGATCGAGAAAGATGTTATTGAAGAGACTCGGGGAAACGTGTGCAACAGCCCTGTGCTGCCCATTCTTAAACGTACAGATCCTTCCAAACCACCTGTTTATCGTTTTGTTATCGACTTGCGGGAGGTAAATAAAATTGTGGTTCCTCAATTTCCTGTTGTGCCTGACATCACGGCGTTACTGACTCTGATTCCAGCTTCTGCATCATGGTTTTCGGTGATTGACTTGAAAAATGCGTTTTTTAGCATCCCGATTGCCGAAGAGAGCAGGGACCTTTTCGGTTTCTCTCTTGGTGGACGCAGCTTCCGGTTCAAACGCGCTCCTCAGGGCTACTGTGAAAGTCCATCTATTTACAGCCAAGCCTTGAAGGGTCAACTGGATGCGTTTAGGTTGCCGGTCGGTGCGGCTTTGATCCAATACGTCGACGACTTATTGGTGGCTGCTGATACTCAGGACATTTGCAAGATTGCTACAGTGTCGTTGCTGCAACATCTCTGTGAGTTAAATCACAAGGTGTCACCTTCTAAACTCCAATATTGTTGTCAAGAAGTAACCTATCTAGGTCACTTATTGTCAAAGGAGGGAAGGAGATTGACCCCAGAGAGAATTGCAGCGATTGCGCGAATGGCTGTGCCGAAAACCCAAAGAGATGTGCGTGCCTTTCTAGGTATCACGTCGTACTGCAGGCAATGGATTCCAAATTTTTCATTGCTAGCGAAACCATTGGTGGCTCTTACGTGTAAGGATGTTTCAACTCCTTTACCATGGACGGAAGAATGTCAGAAAAGTTTTTCTGAACTACGTGATTCATTGTGTTCGGCTCCTGTGTTAGGTACCCCTGACTACGGTAAGCCGTTCACGTTATATGTTCACGAGAGAGAAGGTTGTGCTTTGAGTGTCTTAACGCAACCTTTTGGTGGTAAGCAACGTCCATGTGCATATTTTTCCTCGACCTTGGACCCAGTAGCTAGAGCATTGCCGAGTTGTTTACGAGCAACAGCGGCAGCTGCGGTCTCCATCCGACAATCAGCAGGATTGGTCATGGATAATATGCTTACGGTGATGGTTCCGCATGCAGTCGATACTCTTTTGAATCGAACGAAAACTCAGCACTTGACGAGTGCGAGGTTGTCTGGGTACGAATTGACGCTCTTGGCAAGCCATATTCAGATAAAACGTTGTAATGTCCTAAATCCGGCAACTTTGTTACCAATTAGTGCAGAGTCAGATGAAGTAGCAGAACATGACTGCTACTTGAGGACTGAAGAGGAAACGAAAGGTCGAGTGGACCTTAAAAACACCCCATTGGAAGATCCGGATGGCACTCTGTATGTGGATGGGTCATGTTTTAAGTTGCCGAATGGCGATGTGACTACTGCTTATGCTGTTGTAACATTGAATACTGTTGTTGAAACTGCAAGATTGAATCAGAATTCTGCCCAAGCTGCGGAGCTGATTGCTCTTACTAGAGCATGTGTGTTGGCGAAAGGGAAACGTGTGAATGTGTTTACCGACAGTCAATATGCGTTTGGTGTTGCACATAGTTTTGGACGATTGTGGAGAGAGAGAGGTTTCTTGACGTCGCACGGTACGAAGATACAGCATGGCCAGCTTGTGAACGATCTTTTGGATGCATTGACTTTGCCTACACAAGTTGCGATTGTTAAGTGTAGTGCGCATCGTAAAGTGACGGATGATGTTGGTCGTGGTAATGCGTTTGCGGACGAGACTGCTAAGGAGACTGCCCGGAACCTTAGCACTCGAATGTATGTGACGAGTTCGGTTAGGTGGCCTGCAGAATCGAGTATGTGTGAAGACACTATTGAGAGTGTGAAAGCAATTCAGAATGAGGCCACTGAGACTGAAAAGGCGAAGTGGAAAGAAAGTACGGGAAAGTTGGATGCGAATGGTTGTTGGATTGATTTGTCGGATCAGAAAAGATGGATGTTGCCTGATGCGTATGTGCTGGCTGTTGTGACAATGGCACATGGGTTAGCACATATTAGCGCGAAAGGTATTTGTAAGCTGTTGTCTCCTGTGTGGAAGAATGATGGTATTACGAAATGTGCTGAACGTTTGGTGAAGAATTGTATGGTGTGCATAATGTACAATCCTGGCAAAGGAACCCCAACTCCCCCTGGCAGTTTTGCTCCTCCTTCGTATCCCTTTGAGGTGATTCAATTGGACTTCATCCATATGGAGCGATGCAATAACCTGAAATACGTTTTAGTAGTGGTTTGCGCATTCTCCCGATGGATCGAGGCCTATCCCCTCAAAGACAATACTGCTTTGTCTACTGCGAAAATCCTACTGAAGGAATATTTTCCTCGGTATGGAATGCCTAGAGTCGTGTGGTCAGATAACGGAAGTGAGTTTGTTGGAAGTATGATGAAGAGTGTGTGTAAGGGCCTTGGAATTAATCAGAAATTCCACAGCGCCAATCATCCCCAGTCAGCTGGATTAGTTGAGGGGTATAACGGCACCCTTAAACTAAAGTTAGCAAAGATTCAGGCTACGACTGGTCTTTCGTGGCCTGACGCTTTACCCTTAGCATTACTGTCAACTAGGGCGACTGTACACTCCCGAGTAGGGCTTAGTCCCTATGAGATAGTGTTCGGCCGTCCTGCGAATGTGTGGGGGGTTCCCAGGCCAGGAATGTTTTCTGATCTTGAGTACCCAATGTTGATTGATTATCTACATGACTTGACTGCTAAACTGAGGTTAATTCACCAACAGGTTCACGACGCATTGCCGACGCAGACGGAGGGTCCAGGCCACCAGCTCCAGCCCGGAGACTGGGTGGTAACACGCAACTTTTCACGCAAGAATAATCTGGACCCAAGATTTACCGGACCTTACCAGGTGCTCCTGGCCACGAGAACTGCCGTTCGTCTTGAGGGGCGCAAAAATTGGGTGCACGCTACGCACACCAAGCGAGTCCCTATCCCTTTGCCGGCAGATCCGTGGGTAAGGAAAGGCATTGCGTCAACAGAAACAGAAACATTGCCGGTGTTTGTGCCTTTCAGCGATGCACAGCCTGTTGGAGAATCCTCAGCGCAGCAGAAAGCCACTGTTGAAAAATTGTTAGCAAAAGACTCAAGACCAGAACACTCAACTGATCAGCAGGACGTTGTCTCTTCAACGGATCCTTTGTTCGACGAGCAGACACGTCTCGGGAAACACAGATATTCTCTGCGATCTCGCACTAAGGACAAATAAAATTTTTTTTTCTTGCTTTGCTGAAATTGACAACTGCATTATCCTCGTTTCCCGTGATCAGTTTTGGACATTCGTGTCACTGTGATTTGTGTATATATATACATTGAGTTTCCTTCCTTGCATCTTTTTTTTACTTCCACACCTGAGAGACTTTGTGCTTGTATATACATATTGTGTATTGAAGGCCGTAGGGCCGCGCGCGTACTTCCTTCTGGACAGTAGGTCTTGACGCTAGGTTAAAGGCCGTCGGTTCCTAGGAACTCCTAGGGATTGACTATTGCTGCACAGAACGAAGTGCGTCAAGAAACGTTGCGGACGGTCATAGGGAATGGCATTCTCGAAGCTGAATGATTTGGAGGGGGCTCAAGTCCATAGATTCAAGCTGCAGCAACTCAGTCGTACCAAATGTTTTATATTCCAACTGTTTGTATTGTTTTTGACTGCTTCTGCATTATTGGCGGGTGGGGTGTATTATACGATGTCTTACTTCTTACCTGCTACACCTACTCCTACTCCTTACCCTAATCTTACCTCTACTGCTTCTCCCCATTCCTTTCACATGTTACCGGAACACGAGCAGGCTAGACGTGTAGAATTCCGCAACAATTCCTTTATTCAGCTCCTCCATCAGCATCAGTTAGTGGTTAACACTACTAATTGTTGGGTGTGTGGGTTGATGCCACACACTACGGATAAGGGAATTCCATATCTGGTGTTACCGTATAGTTCCCAAGGGTCAGCTCGAGCATTTCAAACAATGTTTCGAAGCGCACTGGGTTTCCACCCCATTCGAGAACCACGTTCCCCCTACTCTGGTCCTACCTCGTATCAGAAGCCTTTATCGATAGCCATAGAGGACTTAGATAGTGAGATCTATGATCCTTCGCTTATCCCTGAAGAAGAGGTACAAGCCTATAAGGTCCTAAGTAGAGGTGAATATAGTGTGTTCACTAGTGAAAAGCAGCTTAAAAGCTCGCCTCCGATATGGGTCGTACCCCACACTGGTAATTTTTGTCTTATGGGTCGTGGCCGAAGATCGCAAGCCCGACTTGGAGCAAGTGCTTGCACTGAAAATTACATTCTGCCGATGTCCTCGTCCCCTGTGTTTCTGGCTGCCAAGGGTACATACTTTATCTGCTATGATCGTGCATACACATGGTTGCCCGCTGACTTCATGGGCTCATGTTTCATTGCAAATCTGTTGCCTCCGACGTTCACTGTAGATGCCGATTATCACAAGACTAGAGTTGTGCGAGGCGTAATTAGCGAAGAGGATACTGCCGGTCAAGAGGCAGAAGACTTTTTCAAGGGTTTCCTCCCGTTTTGGGGACCTATGGTCAATAGTAGGAACCTGAGACAGTTGACTCGAGTGGTAGAATCGACAGCTAATATTACTGCCAGTGCCCTTGGTAATATCACCACAGAACTTCAGGCGGAGAGACTTATGACGTTACAAAACCGTATGGTTTTAGATGTCATCTTAGCAGATCGTGGTGGGGTATGTAAGGTGATCCATTCGAGCTGCTGCATTTTCATTCCAGATAATGCTCCTACTGTCTATCAAGCCATCTCGAGGTTGCATAAGATCTCCGAATCCATACACGTGGATGTAGGGGATTGGACGCTACTTGGATGGTTTTGGGGCCTGATGTCGACTTGGGGTTGGAAAATTCTGATGATCATCGGAGTCGTTGTAGTGTTCCTGTTCACGTGTTGCCTTTGTGTACAGTGTGGTCCTGCCTTATGTGGCCTCTGTGCTACAACGTGTATGAGACAACCATCTGTTACCAAGGGGACTCGGTTGGACAGAGCTATGCTACAGCAACACCTCGATGGTCTGATGAATATCGAGTATGATTCCGACTAGTGCTTGCCTACATGAGGGCAAAAGGAGCGTCTGAGGTTCCGTGACAATTGTAAGTGGTGTTTTCGACTCACACGAATATGGTCGAGTCTGGTATCTCTGAACCGCAAATGACGAGTTTAGTAAGTGTGCGCAGTTTCGCTGTGCTAACTTAAACCGTTCGTTTGTTATGTGGGTTTTTTCATCTGTACCCACGGGTTCCATCTTAGATACGGCATCCATTTTGTCTCTTGCCCTCAAGTAGCCAGCGAACGGACGTTGTCCGTTTCGCGACCCTGGGACTCCCAAGATATTTGCGGAAGACACATGTTCTTTGAAAGTGTCTTTATGACGAGGGGGTTGCTACTGTAAGGCAGATGGCGCCGCTCGAGGCTCATCTTGCCGCACGGACTTATTGTCTCAGCCGTGCATCTCATTAGGCACGTCTCTTTGATGCCTGTATCTCGTGTTTCCCGATACCTCCCCTTTTACACCCTTTCCGATCTCCCCACTGTCTCCGTCTTCCTCTGCACCTGTCTTTGTTCCTATTTCGATCTGTTTTACTGCTGATTGGAATTCACTAATGGTGGGAAGATGGGTTTTACAGTTGGGAACCGACAAATGTTTCCGCACTTATGTTCCGGACCTCGTGTGTTTCAAAGTGACCAAAGCGACCCCTCTGGGGGATAATGGTGGGAACCGGGTTGTAAACTTTTGTGTTCAATGTTATCCTATGGGTAAAAACTGTATAAAAGGAGCGATCCACAGAACCAATTTGAAGCAGTCTCCCCAAGTTGCACGCTGTGTACTTGTCGTGATCTCTGTGTTCCCTGCAGCAAATAAACCTTGAATCTTTGACGTCGAAGGAAGTGTCCCGTGTCTCTGTGACTTGTACGCCGGAGCAGGTTACCCACGAAGGTTTCAGGTGTTGTGCCCTGGCACCGCTGGGTCTTAAAGAACCCAGTCCTTCAGTAGTCTCCTCTTACAACTGATCAGGACTGGGTGCAGGCCTTGGATCTCTTGGAATACCCTTATCTTCCCATATGACTGTGGCGGCTTTGCAGTCCTAGATTTTCAAACATATTTGCTGGTGGCCAAGGCCCAGTTTGCATACCAGTGGTAGCACCCGGACGCCTGTATGCCTAATGCTAAACTAGAACTTGATCTGGCAGATCCGAAGCCCCTAAGGGCTCTGTTGCCTAAGGGTCTTAAACTAGACCCTACAAATGTCCAGACCTTGTCTACTATGTGCTGGGCCTGGGGAAAACTTGGCAGTGTTCTGGGCTATGCTTTTTTTACTCCCCTGAACTTCTCTCACACAACCCATGGCTGCCTTTGACACTCAAAAAACTTGTTCAACACACTTTGACTAGCCATAACTTCCATACACTACGCAAGCTATTTCCGGACAGACATGAGCTATCCTATTCGACACCAGATTTGCCGATGTCACCTACATGGATAATTTGTGTTTCACCGGCTACATGGGGCATTACGTTCCCGCATCCCTTCTTACCCTCTTGCCCCAGAAGATTTCAATCCTCTTACATTGTTAATAAAGGATCCTGATGGGGCTCATTTGGTCACTAAGCTCTACCGTGCCTGCATGGCTTTCAGACTCCCCTCTGACATTAGGGTTTGATGGCAATGGGAAGAGGATTTGGGTCATCCTCTCTCCGACACGGACCCATCTTATTGCTGTGTACAAAATAAACTGATATCCCCCAACCATTGTCATAAGCTGCTGTACTTACAACTTGTGCACATATACTACATTACCCCCACTGGCTTTGCCAAACTCGATCCCTCCAGGTCGTCCTTGTGTACTAAATCTAGATTCCCAGAGACGGACTTTTCCCACTTAGCTTGAATTTGTCCACCTATCGCCATATTCTGGTACTGATTTATTTAGCATCCTCTCCGACATGATTTTGCTGACTCTAGGTCCCTCTGCGCTGGTGGTGCTCCTGGGTAATGTAGCACCCATTCCCAAGAACATCCATACATTCACGGCCATTGTTTTGCTACTAATAAAGAGAGATAATCCGCTTTGCTGGGGCAGCACGATACATCCCACTACTAAGGCCTGGCAACAGAGCATGACGTACTGTGACCTGGCAAGTGAAGTTTGTGCCACACTGCAACCCCACATGCCAGACCTAAAGATATTTGGCAACCCCGACTGACTTATTTTCTCTCTCTGTAGCCTGACCCTCAGGCCTCAATACCGCCCTCTTCTGTTGCCATGCCCTCCTTATATTCCTCAATCCAAGACACTATTGCAAAGGGTATTCCCTTCCCCTGAAATTTTCCCCATTGATGACTGCAATCTTCTGTGATTGAAGTATTGTTGAATCTTAATGTATTTCTTATAAAATGCAATCTTCGATAGGTAATTATGCAATGGCAATGTTCTACTTTGATATATATTGCTATATGTCTCATGTTGTCCGCTTTTTGTTTTGCAGAAAACAATAAATAACGTTTTTTGTTTTTTTAAAGCAGTTGATTGTTTGTCCATGTCTGTAGAACAAGAAGAGGGTGGCCAGGATCAATAAGGGTTATGTTTGTCAGGGGAAGATATCAGGGTTCATGTGGTCATGGATAGTACTGTATTTCAGGAAGAATTGATAGCTGAGATGGCCAGCGATATAGAGGAAGTGAGTTGGTAAAGAAAGGTTGGGTTTGTAGGAAAGAAGAGGAAGCTAAATATAAAGTCTTCTGGTTTATAAAATTATTTCAGTCGGAAAATTAAGTTTTATTGTTCAGGGGATGTGTTTATTCCATCAAACAATATCAAGAGACAGTTGATAGACCTGCCCCACTTAGATCTTTTGGGTATATGTAAGACAAAGATAAGACTGAGGAGAAGCCCAGCATGGTTTTGATGGTTGAGTGAGAGGTTAGAGAATGTCTGCATTGCATACACATTAGTAACGTGCAAAAAGTAGAATTGCTCCTAAATTATGCAGGAGGCTTCCCTCAGTACAATGGAAGGAGCACATTCTAGGACAAATGTACGTTGAGGGGCTAGTCTGCATATATTTTGAGGTGGCCAGACACCTCTCTTGTTAGAGAAATAACCACAATCAGTGTTATAAATATGTTAAGGTCAGTTATTTTCAAAGAGAGGGCATCCCAAATGTTTGCTGGAAGTTAATGAGACACAGTTATACTCAAGGGAAAGGAAAGATGTTTTCAAAATGAGAGGGGTCGACTCAAGAGGTGTGTGATGTACCATCCAGAAATACATGGAATGCTAGAGAGCTTCAGCAGGACACTCAAAGAGGAAATCAAACTAGTGATGTGTATTTAAATTGGAAAGAGTAGCTAAGTAAAGGTATTGAAGCATTACATTCTTCATTCTACCACTGGTGAAATTTCCTTTCCATTGTACAATGGAGGGAAGGCAGATTCCATGGTATATTTCTGTGGTGGATGAGTTATACTCCAGAAAGCACTTCTGGTGTGAGTGACCCTGAGTGAGAGACAAATGCTGTAATGCAGGCTTAAGGGTGAGGTTGTGGAGAGAGAGAAAGATTGAGAGGGACGTTATTGCAAATTGATGAGCATCAGGCATGAAAGTGTGGTAAAGGTAAAGTTAGGAGCTCCTTTGATCAAGCAGGGAATTTGACATTCAATATACTTAAAAAGCCTTTCAGAAATGCAGTGAAAACAGGCGATTGAAGGATTTGGCATGTGAACAGAGTACTTTCTTTCAACTCTAATCAAAGCGATGCTTCTGAAAAAATATGTCAGGGTACAGGAGTAAGGGTCAAGAAAGGAATGTCAACACCTACACATGACTTCTGAAGATCAACTCTCTTAGATACTTCAACACCTTCATTGACTGTATTCTAGGATAGATGTTAATAATGTTCAGCTCTTCAAAAACTGTGAACAGTTCTTCTCTATTTATTGTAAGCTTTGCTGTATATAGTTATTCTTCGATGTGTGGGAAATATAGGAGTGTGGCAGTCAAGGATTCTGTTTGCAGAGAAAATTCAGAATGTAAAATGTGTTGATAAGAATGCTGGGCACTAAAAGCAGGGAACGGTCCAGAGTGACACAAGTTGTTGATGAAGGATGCTGGTGGATAAGGAAGTGTCTCTTGTGGAATTAACTTTCACCTTACCTCCAGGGTTCTGTTCCTCTTTGGACCTCAGGTAAAACCATTGGCTTCATAACCTAGCTTTGGGGCATCACTGACCTCATGGAAGTGATGTTTTCCACTTTGCTTTTATGGGAACATGTTTTGTAGCTATTTCCTGATAAGTGTGTTTGCCTCCTTCTGTTAATATACGTGTTGCTACATAAGCAAAGACGTCACTGAAGTAACATTTTAACTGTACACACCATCAATGACTAATCATATTCAACATTATGATTTCGGTTTGATTTAATTTGAGATAGTTTATAATCCACTGATTATTCGTGTATCAAGTCTTTGAAGTGGCATTTTTGGACAGGAGGTTTTCTCTTGATTAAAATAAGTTTTATTTAACACTGCAGTTGGGCATCACCTACTCAATTGAGATGGAGTGTAGCTGAACATGAACAGCATTTGAAAGATTCGCTCAATATCAAGAGAGACCCTCAATATGCTGTAGTGCACTAGTGATAGCACCTTGTATATCATCCATTAATCTAAGTGTTCACTGTCTTTTTTGGTTAAATAAGTCACATATAATTCTTATTAATGTTTATATTGGCTGGACACAATTGACTTGCAGATTAGAAATACTAATTCTGGGGCATTTCATCAAGGGATGGCACTATAATTATCACCGCTTTATGGTCCGTTTTCGAAAAGCTGCGATAATTATATCACATTATTTGCAAGGACATGTTAGCGTGTGTTTCCTTGATTCAGCTCCCGTTTTGTTCACGCCTCGCTTTGCATCTCTAATGAGATGCAAAGGAGGTGTACCTGACAAAACACCATGGGAAAATATCGCTACCCCAGCTTCGTGATATGATGAACGAGGGGTAGCGATATTTTAAATCCCGTTAACTATGCCTTAATGCAGGAATTTAACGTCTGTTAAATTCCTGACTAAGGCATAGCTAACATGGGAGGTGGATTATGGTGATACGACCTCAGGGTCGTATCGCCAAGGCTATCTCAGTTTTGGTAGCTAGGGTTTTCCAGCGATGTTGACCCATTTCCCTGGATATCGCTGGAATATTATCGCCCTGGAGTAATGCATTGTTGATAACTCGCTAACCGGGCGATAAATTCCAGCGATAGATGGCGATAAATATAAAAGGGCTAAGCGCGCTTTGCGATATTTATCGCTGTCTGTTGCTGATATGCCTCTGTGTTATTTCAATATTCATAGACTGAAAGCTTAATAGAGTATCATCTACCATTAATATCACTGACAGAGAATTCCTACTGCTACTAAACACCTGTCCCTGCAGAGCAAATGAAGCATTCAGAGTGATGATGAATATAATGATGAACTGATTTGAACCTAGAACCGTATTCACACAGGTACTGTGGGCGTCAAGGCAGCAAATGAAACAAGCATTTGCAATGCAATAGGTCTCGCATTAGGAAAGTTTGAGCTATTGGTATTGTAAATGACACATTTTTTATTTATGTTTTGTTTTTGAAAATAGCGAAATTAATAGCTTTGTCATTTACAATGCCAATAGTTATAACTTTCGCAAATGTGACACCTATAGCATTTGCAATGCAATATGTGTTGTATTTATGTGACTTAATTATAATAATAATAATAATAAGCATTTATTAAGCGCCTGGCTGCACAAGACTGTGTGTCCCCGCGCTGATTACAAATGCTAACCCATCAAAAGAGCACGAACCCAGGGAGCTAAGGTTTAGTATCTGGGAAATAAGTGAGTTTTAAGTTTAGCAGCTTACATGTATTGATATTACAAATAACAATGGCTTTTTATTTTTTTTCCAATAATTAATACTTAAATAAAAGTTTTTGTAATTTATAATGGCAATAGCTTAAAGTTTTGTAAATAAATTTTGTGAAGATTATGTTCAGTGTATTTTATTGTGACGAAAATCCAAGAACAGAAGTGAAATATTAACATCTTTTTGTTACATTTGAAAGAAAGCTTGAAACATTGAGAGAACATATTTGAACCAGGTGTTGTTGAATGGTTGCACAGATTGTTGCTGTGGTTGCGCTGAGTGATGTTGTGATGGCAAACCAGTGATGCTGTGGTGTTCAGTGATGCTGTGGTAGCGCATAGTGATGTCGTGGTGCCCCTGAGTGATGCTGTGGTGGTGCAGAGTGATGCTGTATGCTATGCTATGTTTTTCTTTGCTATCCTATGTGTTGTTTTGTTGTGCTATGCTATGTTTTGCAATCTTATGCTTTGAATTATTATGCTATGCATGCTATGCTGTGTTTTGTTATGCTATGCTATGTTTTGTTATGCTATGCTATGTTTTGCTATGCTATGCTTTGTTATGCTATGCTATGTTTTGCAATGCTATGTTTTGTTGTGTTTTACTATGTTTTGTTATGCTATGTGTTGTTGTGTTTCGTTATGCTATGTTTTGTTATGCTATGCTTTGTTTTGCTATCCTATGCTTTGTTTTGTTATGCGATGCTATGTTTACTTTTGCTATCCTATGCTTTGTTTTGTCATGCAATGCTATGTTTTGTTGTGTTTTGTTATACCATGCTATGTTTTGCTATGCTATGTTTTGTTATGCTATGCTATGCTAAGCTTTGTTTTGTTATGCTATGCTATGTTGTGTAGCACCTTGTTTATCATCCATATGCTTTGCTATGTTTTGTTGTGTTTTGTTATGCTATGCTATGTTTTGCTATGCTTTGCAATGCTATGTGTTGTTAAGTATGCTATGTGAGGGGGAGGGTGTGTGAGGGTGAGGGTGTGTGAGGGTGAGAGGGTGTGAGGGTGAAGGGGTGTGAGGGCATGTGAGTGAGTGTGTGTGAGGGTGAGGGTGTGTGAGGGGGAGGGTGTGGGGTTGTGAGGATGAGGGTGTGGGGTTGGGAGGGTAGGGGGGTGTGAGGGTGTGAGGGTGAGGGTGTGAGGGTGAGGGGGCGTGAGGGTGAGGGTGAGAGGTTGTGTGAGGGTGTGAGGGTAAGGGGGTGTGAGGGTGAGGGTGAGAGGGTGTGTGAGGGTTAGAGGGTGTGTGAGGGTGAGGGTGTGGGGGAGTGTGGGTGAGGGGGT
Source organism: Lissotriton vulgaris (assembly GCF_964263255.1). Classification (NCBI taxonomy): domain Eukaryota; kingdom Metazoa; phylum Chordata; class Amphibia; order Caudata; family Salamandridae; genus Lissotriton; species Lissotriton vulgaris. The sequence goes on along the minus strand of NW_028251605.1, from coordinate 37,856 downwards.
GTGAGGGTGAGGGGGTGTGAGGGTGAGAGGGTATGTGAGGGTAAGAGGGTGTGTGAGGGTGAGATGGTGTGTGAGGGTGGGAGGGTGAGTGAGGGTGAGGGTGTTTGAGGGTGAGGGTGTGTGAGGGTGAGGGTGTGTAAGATTAAGGGTAAGGGGTGTGAGGGTGAGGGTGTGTGAGAGTGAGGGGGTGTGAGGGTGAGGGGGTGTTGGGGTCTGAGAGTGTGTGGGGGTGTGAGGCGGTGTGAGGGTGAGGGGGTGTAAGGGTGAGGGGTGTGTGAGGGTGAGGGTGTGAGGGTGTGTGAGGGTAAGGGGGTGTGAGGGAGAGGGTGGGTGAGGGTGAGGGTGGGTGAGGGTGAGGGTGGGTGAGATGGTGTGTGAGGGTGAGAGGGTGTGTGAGGGTGAAAGGGTGTGTGAGGTGAGAGGGTGGGTGAGGGTGAGAGTGTGGGTGAGGGTGGGTGAGAGGGTGAGTGAGGGGGTGTGTAAGGGTGAGGGTGTGTGAGGGTGAGGAGGTGTGAGGTTGAGGGGGTGTGAGGGTGAGAGTGTGAGGGAGGGTGAGGGGATGTGAAGGTGAGGGGATGTGAGGGTGAGGGGGTGTGAGGTTGAGAGGGTGCATGAGGGTGAGCGGGTGTGTGAGGGTGAGTGAGGGTGAGGGTGTGTGAGGGTGAGGGTGAGTGGGTGTGAAAGTGAGGGGGTGTGTGAGGGTGAGGAGGTGTGGGGTGTTGGGGTGAGGGTGAGTGAGGGTGAGAGAGTGAGTGAGGGTGAGAGGGTTGTGAGAGTGAAGGGGGTGATGGTGTGAGGGTGAGGGTGTGAGGGTGAGTGAGAGTGTGTGAGGGTGGGTGAGGGTGTGAGGGTAAGTGAGGGTGTGTGAATGTGTGTGAGGGTGATAGGGTGTGAGGGTGTGTGAGGGTGAGGAGGTGTGAGGGTGAGGGTCCGAAGAAAATGGTGGCAGGGCAGACATCATAAGAGAGAGAAGAGACTGTGTCATGACTGCATTGGTCAGTTTCATAATTAGGAGGGGCAGAGTCAGCACAGTCTGCAAGGGATCAACATGTCTAGAGGCAAAGCATAGCTGATGTAGCATTGCAGCTAGGAAGTCGAGTGCTTTCAAGCTGAGTGCACCTAGAGAGATGGTAACACAGCAACAGCATTTGAGGAGCAAGGCTACTGTAAACAAGAACGGTAGGCTTTCACTTTCGTCCAGAAAAAAATGAGAAAGGTGCAGAAAACGCAGAACAAAACACGGCTTCCTCGCGAAATGGATGCAAAAAAAACCAAGCTCTCGGCATTGCTGTGGCGGGGGGCGGGGGAGCGGGAGCGCATTCCTTTGAAGTCTGATGGGGGCGGGGGAGCGGCTTGGGAGCGGATTCCTTTGAAGTCTGATGCCGAGGCTCAGACAAATGGTGGGTTGCGAGCGGCTTCCTTTGAAGTCAATGCCGAGGCCGATGGTGTTTGATGTGCACGCGCCTGCCTCACATGAACTGTACGCGATCCGCAGGCTAGGTAGACTTTTCAGACTGCTTACTATAATCTCACCTATTCAATCCCTAAAGGGATAGAATAGTTGAGACCTAAAAACTAAACCGCCAACTCCATCTTGTTTGTGTGCTGTGAAAGCATTGCTACAACACTCATACACTTTCAAGCTTCAGCGTCTAACAATTAAGGGCATTTTGCAGAGCTGAGATCTTGATGGCTGTTAGAGGAGTGCATTCTTTAACAAATGTTCTCAATGTACTTAGAAAGAGGCGTTACACATATAATGAATTCACATTTGTTTGTCCTGCCTGAGAACTGAACTGTTGAGTAAATTTCCATTGCTGAATGAGGTCAAAGCTTCCTGTGCTTAGAGTTTCTGTAGACATCTTGCTGGAGCTCCCATGTCATTCAGCTGAATAAACCTCACTCTCAAAGAACAATTCTGCTGATGACATTTATTTAATGTTCGGGCATTGAGAGTTAAAAAGTCATAATTTACTTAAATTTTAAATGTTGCTGTTGCATGTGAGTAAATTATGGCTTTCTGCTAATTCACAAACATTTCACCTGGCACCCAGGGCCAGACTGCCATAGCGGGCACTGGGCAATCCACCAGTGCGCCGCACGGGTGGAAGCCCGCTTTGGGCCCCTGTGGCCCGTTTTTGTTACAGGGCCGTTTTTGCAGCATAGTTGCAAAATCGGCCCTGTACCAAAATCGGCCGAAAACCGAGCACGGCGGCACCTCCAACCCCCCCGAGTGGGGAGGAGGGCCGGCCGAGCACTTTTCCAGGGCCTGTTGTGGTTCCCAGTCTAGTCCTGCTGGCACCTGTATTCACTTTAGGATGCACGCTTGGACGCCCACTTAGCCTTTGCATTTGTGCTGCACACAGAGAGCCTGAAAAAGCGCACACAGAGAAAGGTTGAAAAACACAGCAGCTGGCACCCTCCAGAGGGGGCTAAGTTTACACCCCACCTCCTAGGCAAGTGCCAATGTCTGCTGGACACTCATTAGGATCACTAAAAAGCAAACGTACTGCTACAGTGTTTTTTGTGTGACACCTTCCTGCTGTCTGTTCTTAATTTCCAACTGTAAATCCTGGCAATTCCAAGAATTGGATGAGGTCGAATAAATACCTGTGATGCAGTTGATTGTGTTGAAAATACCTCAGAGTAAACCACAAAAGATATCTTTATTAGGTGGTACCTCGAGTATATTTAAAAATACTGTAAAGTAAATTCAGAGAACGTTACTGGGTACCAAGGGGCATATTAGCAAGGGCCATATCGCCGCTTTAGCAGCACTTTTTGCCGCTAAAGCGGCAATATTTTTATCGCCTTATCAGCAAGCTGTCGCTAACACTAATTAGCGTCAGCTTTTAGGCGATAGCGACCGGTTTGGGGCCCACTTTGCATGTCAGCGATATTTATTTCTAATGACATGCAAAGTGGGCATACCCAAACTGTTAGCGACTGAAAGCAGTCACTAACACAGCTATCGCCTATTAGCAAGGCAGGCTTAGCAATAAATAAAATCGTGCTAAGCGCGATGTTCGCTATAATCTAGCACCTGCTAAAAACTTGACTTACCTGTTTATCCAATGGGAGGTGGATTGTCAGGTTAAGTCCCCATTGGCGTTAATGCATAAATATCGCTGGCTTTCCAGTGATATTCACGTATTTCGCCGCTATCGCTGGATATTTTAGCACAATGGAGAAAAACGTTGCTAATATCATGTTTTCTCCGCTAACGTATCCAGCAGTAAAGAAATTGTGCTAAGTGCATTTAGCGATAAATATTGCTACTCCTTGCTAATATGCCCCCATGTCCCTTACGTCCCTCTGAGATGCCAGCAGGGGAACATCCTTTACAACTGAACTTTTACAACGCGGTACCGTTACCACGCAGGTTTTACAACGAAAGTCGCAACAACGATTTATGCTGGAGGGCGCTGTAGGATAGGGAATAGTTTAATTTACTATCCAAAACCTTCCCTACTATCCAGGGGGACTGGAGTTGGAATAGTAAATGAAACTATTCCACCATCCAGTGCCCCCCAACGCAAGTCGTTGTAACGACTTGCGTTGTAAAACCTGCGTGGTAACGGTACGCGTGGTAATACCACGTGTAGTACCGTCATACATTTGTGCCAGCATGTTTCTGCTCATGAATAGCCTGCCTTGGTCTTTGGCATTCGTAGAGGGTTTATTACTAATCACTATATTATTTAGCGTGATAATATAAAGAAATGTGAAGAGGACCTACCTCTCTTTGGTAAGTCATAAGGTAAATGTACCTGGTGTAAGAGTAAAAGGAAATTACATTAGGGTAGACAGATATATTAATGCACAGACCACATTCAAGTCTTGTGGTACATTATTGAATGTTTATAAACATCAGAGTACAAACTTCATGTGCAAAAAAGTGATGCAACACACAAGATAGAAAAAACATGTACATTTCCAATTGTGGTTGCTACATTACCTAGCCCAGAGAGACCCTATGCCTCATGGTCTATTCGGAGGTGGGCGGCTCCTATTGTCGCACTCTAAGGAATATACATGTTTTTTAGATATTTGCTGCAGTAAAGAAAGGTTGTATTCATGGTTAGGTCCACACTTTTCCTTATGAGGAAATCACTAGTGCACAATCGCCTAGTTAGAAGTGTTATACATTCTTTGAGCTGTTTTAAAAGTGCAATCTGTAATAAATATAAATAACATAGTTTAAAAGTATCTAGACCAGGGTACTGTATTTTTTAACTATTCATCGCCATATCACTTGCTTCATCAAGGAGCAGTTGTATTGGGTGCAAGGTGTGTTGTTTAATACTGCATTTATATGCCATTGTTGAAGATCCTTAGTGAGGGGTAAGTCTCTGCATCACCTGCAAATGTTTTCTCTTACACTGCTCTTCAATTATAGATACCTGGGAGGGGCTGGCTATTCATGCCTTAGATCCCCTCACTAATGGTTAAGCAGAGGTAATGTTTGTTGTGCCCCGCCTTTTCATTAAGGCATGTTGTTAGTTCCCGAGAGGAGCAGAGAACTCAGGTGTTTTGAGTGCCGTCCCCAGTTGGGACCTGCCTTGTGGCACGTGTTCATCATGCCCAATGTGTATTCATGGTGAAGGGTCATAGGAAATGTAGTTATATCAGATCATATTAGAAAGACCTGTTAATTTTGTGTATGTTGAGAGTCATAAATGTTGATCACCACTCATGGCCCCCTAAATATCTGATGTTGAACTGTTGGACCTGGCACCATTGGCGTGGGTCTCCCTTCCATTTTTTTCTGTTCCCTCCTGTGTTTTTGCTATGAGTTTTGCTAGTCTAGATGCTTTGGGCACTGGGCCACTGCTATTCAGTGCTACAGTGCAAGTGCTCCCTATTCAAAGTATTGTATTGGATTAGTGACTCCTTAATTGGTTCATTTGATTTACTTGTCAGACCCTAGTACAGTGTGACATGTGTGCCCAGGGCCTATAAATCAAATGCTGCTGGTGGGCTTGCAGCACTGGTTGTGCCACCCGCAGAAGTAGTTTGTAACTCAAACCTGCCATTGCAGAGCCTGTGTGCAGCCTGGGGCTGCCATGTCGACTTGGCAAATGCACCCACTTGCCAGTCCCTAAACTTTTATTTTTCTACTTTTTAGTCACCCCTAAGGTAGGCTTAAAGGCAGGGTGCATTATATGTAAAAGGTAGGACATGCCCTGATGTACGTAGCATGCCCTAATAATGAATTACCGCCAATTTCGTTTGCACTATTGCAAGGCTCCCTGTTCCCATAGGCCAGAATGGGCAGCTTGATTATAGCTTCTTATAACCCTAACTGACTCAGGGAACTAGGTAGAAAATTGAGTTTAGTATTCCTGAATTCAGAATGATTAAATACATATTTTAGTGAAGTTGGGTTTATCATTCTGTCTTTGAAAATACCACTTTTAGAAAGTAAATATTTTCTTGCCTAACCATCCAAGCCTGCCTCTGCTAGGTTGTGTATTCCATGTCTGGTTTGTGAGTGACAGAGGCTGGGGTGGCTCCAGGAGACAGGGTGAGTCAGCAAAAGGCTGAATAGACCTATCTGCATGAGGAGTGGTGGGAGGAGTAGCACCTAGGCCTGAAAAGGGCTGTGCCTGTCTTCCACATGCTGGCTCCACCTCATGTGGTGTGTATGATGACCCTGGCCCACACTGTCAAAGGAAAGAAGGAGTCCTGTAAACAAAGTGCTTCAGGACTGCACAGAACTGGTTTGGACGAGGTACAGACACTCTCTGCCTTCAGAGACAAAGGATGTTGGTGTATGCAAGGGGGGACCCAGACCCCAGAACTTTAGATCACTTCTGGGAATCAAGACGAGCTTTGCAAAGTAGAAGAACCAAAGAATCTGCAAGGAAGAGACTGCCCTGTGCTGTGCTGTTGGGGTTGGCCTGTAGTGGTTACTTTATTTGCCAAGGAAAGGAGAAAAGGAACTTTGTGTGTACTTTTGCAATCTTGAAGAAGAATCTCTAAGGGATTGAACTGAGCTTGCCTCCTGCCTGAAGTCTCAGGGATTCAAGACTTCACCCCCAGCTCCCCTGAATTCCCTTCTGCCTGCAGAGAGGTGCCTACTGTTGTTTGAGCCCTCTGAGAAGAGACTGCGAGTCGCTGGGAGCTGGAAGTGCGACACAACGAGGAGAAGCGTGTCGCAATCGCAGCAGTTGCTGTTGCATTGCTGAAGAAGCGTGCCGCCGCTGCAGCTGTTCACCGTCGCATCATAACAAAGCATGGCGCATCACCGGAGAAACGTGCCGCGCGGCAGAGGTCGCCGTTGCATCACCAGAGAAGCGCGTCGCAGGGCCTGTCGCAGCTCAGAAGTTACCGAGTTTGCTGCATGGCCATCGGGCGTGCACACATCACATCCAACTTTGTCGCACCGGATCGTCGCATCACATTGAGGCGCCATTTTGTCGCATCGCACCGGATTACAGTAAGAAACCAACGCATCACCTCCTCTCCAGTAAGGAACCGACGCATCACTTCCCCTGCGCTACAGCAAGGAACCGACACATCACCTTCCCTGCAACCCTTTTGTTTGCATTGCGTGACACATTCAAGGTACTTTGAGAGTAAAGTGTTGCATTTACCAACTACAGTGAACTGAACCATTCTCTACCATTTTAAAGCCTATTTTTGATTACAGTACTGTGGATTTTTGTCGTTTGGTCTTGTGTTAAGTCTAGTAAAGATGACTTATTGTTCTAAATTGGTGTGGTGTCCATTTTTTGTGTTTTTACTGTATTATTGTATGTGTTCACAAATGCTTTACACACTGCCTCTGAGATAAGCCTGCCTGCTCGTGCCAAGCTACCAAGGGGGTGAGCAGGGGTTATTTTAGAAGTGTAACCCCTTACCCTGACTAGAAGCAAGGGTCCCTATTTGGGCAAAGGTACTGACCTCTGACAACTAGAGACCCCAGTTCTAACATGGACGTATTATATGCATTGCTGATAGTGAGTATAGATATTTTAGGATATTTATAGATTATTTTTGGGGCATATTAATAATACTCATGAGAAACAAGTGTAGGAATAAATCAAGTATACATGACTTGGTGGTAATTGAAGATTTAGGAGTTGTTTTGATGATGGTATGCCTAGCCATATATGCTCACAGAGGGATTGCTAAAAATGATAAAGGTACAAAATTCTAAAGACACGCTGTTATATTACTTTCTCAGCTTGTATATTCACAGAAGAGCTATTCTTATCCATTTATATTAAAACGGATCTCATATACAGCATTTTGTAGAAAGACTGTATGATATACAAAATTAGTGCTGAAAGACAGTGTATCGCTCAAGTGGTAGGGGTACTATGGCCATGAGACCATATATACATAGGATACTGGGGTGTGTTATGGCATAAGAGAGAAGTCTACAGCCTTATATGTTCAGCATCATTTACCTCCCCAGGGACCCCCAAGGGATATCATTGTTGAGTCCCTGGGTGTCAGTGGGCAATCTAAACACCCAACACTGTTCATATTTTAGAAGAACCTTGTTCATATTCATGTGTTTCCTATCCAGTTTTTCAATCACATGCCATTCAATGTTGTCTGCAGTGTGTTGATGCTCTGCAAAATGTTTGGTGATTTCTGTGTTGTCTTTTTTGGACCTTATTGTGTTTCTGTGTTCTGTTATTCATACACATACTTTCCTCATTATTATATCTAAATATAGAAGGTTGTATCATGTCCTTTAGGATGGTCCCATCATGTATATATACATATTACATACATTTTGTCCCTTCCACACGACATAATGGTCCTACACAGGTGACCTTTTACCTAGTAGCTTACTTCTGTCTCCTCAACACCAGGCTCTCTGTACCCTATCTTAATCCCTGTACCTGACGTACATAAGCATGTTCCCAGCCATGGCAGATTTATTATGTATAAGGGTCACCACTTTTTTCATCCATGGCCAACAGCCAGTTGTGTATGATCATGTTTGTTTAGAAAAGGATTAACAAAGGATTAGTTCATGTTTTCAAAACATATTGATTCTAGAAGAAACCCTGGAGTGACCATTTTAGATAAAAGACCTTCACTCCCCCTTACAAAACCGAGGAGAATTCCTTACAGGCTGGACCAAGACTCTGCAGGCTGATCCTTTGATAGGCAGATACCTGACATCCTTTGTGGGGTCTTTCATTCAGAACCATCGGGTGAGGGGTTAGCACTTCCCGGGTGGATTCTTGGCTCCATTAGGAGATATCTTAGCACTTACATACACATGTTTCACCTACATATCTAGGCTAGGTACGTTTAGGTAGGTTACGCATTGTAGGAATACGCCAATGCTATTGTTTTAAATGATCTGCTTTTATTCATCTTATTAGCACTATGGTAGAAATGTGTCTGCTATTAATTCTTTTGGTGCTAGCGCTCACATTTGCCTGCTCCTGTCTTTTGATTTTCACAGTGAATATGTTTCATAATAGATTGACGCTTGTTCAATAAATAATTATTGAAACCGTTCCAATCGTCATTCTAAGTGTATTCTGAGGAAAGAAAGCACGATTGACTGAGTGAAAGATAACTTATTTTTTTCCATGATACCTGAGGAATCAGGGTTGTCATGTTCAGTGGTTGCCAGAAACGACCTACACCGCAGTAGAATACAGGGGGTGGTAATGGCACTGCAGAGCTAGCTGGTCTAAAGGCTGTCTCATCCTGTGGGGTGTCCAGAGTCTGCACACCAAGCCCTCAGTTAAGGTTATCCAAAATGTGCAGGTCCTGGGGGATCCTAGGAACACACAACAGTTGCAGAGGAATTTCAGTACATAAACATAATTGCTAGAAGTGCAATTTGTTAGGTGTTTCAACTCCCATGATGTCGTGAGACCTATGTATAAGGACCTGCATTTTTTTGTAAACTGAGAGTCACTGCAGCTCCCATATGGTTGGTGGTCTCTGGGGATATTCCATAGTGTTAGTTGTGTATCTGCAGTTTGTTTTTTGGGGAGTATGTGCACCAGTGTATCCCAGAGGTTCTGGCTTCTCTTGAACAAGAACATAGGTTGTTACCTGAGTTAGAATATTCCAGTGTTTTTTTATCAGTTTATTACTGAAGTGGAGTTTGAGCAAAATTTTCTAACACAAATCGGTCTTAGTTCCCATGGTGTTTTGTAAGTGTCCAAAAGGGCCCCTCTGTCAATATTCCTAGCCCATTTCTTTGCTCTTGTAAAGATTCTCTCTTGGTAGTTTTTTTCTGTTAGTATGCTGGTTAGTTTTTTTGCATGTTCTAGATATGTGCTCACCTCACTGCATTTCGTCTAATCCTCAAGAATTGTCCTATGGTTGACCCTCTTTTAAGGACCATGGGTGAAAAGTCTCAAAACGTGCTAAGCATTTTTTTATCCATGGGTTTATAATAGACTTCAGTTTTCAGAAGCCCATCCTCCGGATAAATCCTAATACCTAATAATGTTTTTTTTTTGCTCATCATCATGGTGAATCTGAGAAACTGATCAAGACTATTGCCCCATGCATTAAACTCAATAGCTTCTTGTCTTGCACCTCTCGAAATAACCAGGAGATCATAAATGTACCTTTTCCATAGTCTCACCTGGTTTACAAAAGGATTATTTTCACTGTAGATGACTTGGGTTTCAAATTTGTGCACGTAGAGAAAGGCTAGACTGGGTGCACAAGTACTTCCCATGGATATACTGTGGGTTTGTAAAAAATAGTCTCCTACGTATTCTAACACATTTCTGGTTAGAACCATGTGTGTACAATCTAATATAAAAAAAATCAGACGTCATTTTGTATTCCTGTCTGGGTGTCAGTATATCCCCATCAGAAATGTTATTGCACGTCTTGCCTGTTGAACATTTCAATTACTAACTTGCTCTTCAGGCGAACAATTTAAGATACCCTGGGGCATATTTATGAGCCCACGCAATATTATGCAAGAGCGATGCAAATGTAAAAGGATATTTATAAAGTCATGCAAGTCCACCTTGCAAGGCCCTGCGTGGCTTCATAAATCTCAAGTAATGTAATGCAGCACAAATTGCTCTGCATCCGGGAGCCAATTCCATGGGTGTGCCCATGCAACAACCATGGATTTTGACACATTCCCAGATATACAAGAACAAGTAAACCTGGGAATGCACCAAAAAGAGACGCCTCCTCAGGAGAGTCATAAGGAGGAGAAATATTTTTATTTCTCCTTGTTATTCACTCTTTCCATGTGTGACACATTCTGTAGCACACATAGAAAGAAGAAAATATTTCTTAGGATTGTTTTTGTGCAGGAAGGTGCTCTTTCAGGCAAAAAAAGCAAGCATGCATACAACACAGGCACCCTTTCACCACGTTCCAAGGATGCCTGTGTAGATGCTAGACTGCCATAACGGCACCAGAGCAAGGGAAATGAAGAAGAGTGCACTGTATTGGATAATTATGGTGCATTTCTGCCCTTTCCCTGTGATGCAGATCAGCGCAGCAGCCCTGCTTCACAAAACTTATAAATATGCACCCTTGTGTGGAAACTGGACATTTAAAATGTGCAAAAATCATAAATGTTGCCCTGAAAAAATTAAGTGCAAAGCATATCTTTTGCTTTTTCTTTATTTTTTCCTGTATTTGTTATTGAGCAGGGAACATACGGGCAAAGGATTTTGTCAGACCATATTGTTCTGATGTTAAACTGGGCAATATTAATTATATTGACAGGCAGGTTGTTAAGGTTAGATTGTGGATTTGATATGAAAAATAGCCTTAATCATTTGTAAACAAATGTATTATTGAATACATTTTACTACTTAAACATTTATTTTTTCATTGTTGAATAATAGAGATATATATCACATTAAGATGTCATTTTCCACTTTCACTTAAAACAAATATTCTAGAGGTTTTAGAGAATTATAAGGAGAGCTAAAGGAAGTTGTTGCGTTAGATGGATAAGTATTTTAGGGATGTAACAACTGCATAGGTTACATGAGAATCTGTACTTGTTTAAATGCTTACTAACATTCCTCCTCATGCACAGCAAGTGAGAACAGTAGCATCATGTGCCTGATTAGAAAATGTGCAAGTCCAATGAACCAGTGTTGCACTCCTACACAGCCAGCACAATTTGTTATTATAACCTGTTAAAGGATAATTGGTTTTTGATTGCAGTTGGGTGAATGGCTTTTTTATTTTTGGGTTAGGCACTTCTTTAATACATCTGTGGCATATTTGCCCACTAGACTTGTTCATGAGCAGGAGCTTCTTACTGATACATTCCTGTGCAGGCATAATGCTCTACAGTCATTTAAATCTACTTTGGAGGAGGGATGCTAAGTGCCACCTCTGAGAGCCTCTGTCATTTTTGGTACTCAGCGTGTGTATAAATAATGTGTATAAATAAATACATTTTGCCACAAGAGACGATGGGCAAGGTTTTATTCAATCACCTAGATTGACTTGGAGGTGCCAGTTCCCCATATTGATTATGCATACCTGTAGGGGTTTAGACTCTTTTTCTGTTCCCTCACCAGTGAACTTTGTTGTTGGAGAGAAAAAAATCAAGCACATCACTCACAACTCAATAAATGGTTCTCCACTAAAAATAGATAACTTTACTTCTCTTACAGCACTTACGAAGGACCTTAAAAATATATATTTTTAAAAGAAACGTACAGTCTGGCTCCATTGAACTGTTTCTTTTTGTTTTTAATAATTGCTCCCTACTCACTTCTTGACTTCAAACATGTTGCTTCCCTTCCGTCTTCCCCATCTTATGACTTCTTTTAACTGCATCTTATACTGTTGGGAGAGAAGGTCTCCTAAATAATTAACAAATGTACACCCCTACCTTGAGTTACCCCTAAATGGTTCTCTGATTTATATTTGGCATTTTTCGGCCTCAGTAAATGAAAAAAGTGTAAATACAAAGAGAACCCCTTTTGAGTTACATTGATACCCAGGGTTGTATGACGACCCATCGCAAACACTCGCATTGCATGCCTTCACATCACAAAGAATACACCGCATGTGCCGTTACATCGTGATTAATCACAGCGCATACCATCACGTTGCATTTGTATTGGCATGCATGTAAAAGACCGTAACATCGCATACAGACATGACATGACATAGCAATTTTTGCTGTATGCGCATTTCCCTTCACCCGACCCTAAACCCTAAACCTTAAACCAGTACCCTACAATATTGGCACGCTAACCCTCCCCTAAACCCTAAGCCCTAAACACCAATACAAGCCTACACTCCGACCTCAACCCTAAAGCCTAATCTCCAAAGGTGAAAACAGCCCCTATACTGTAAGTAGCCCTAAGTCCTAATGTAACCCCAATCCAACACCCATTATGTAAGTTGCCCTAGTAGCCCTAACGCCACCCCAAAACCGCACCCATTATGTAAGTAGCCCTAGTAGCCCTAACACCACCCAAAAACAGCACCCATTTTCTAAGTATCCCTAGTAGCCCTTACGCCACCCCAAACCAGCACCCATTATCTAAATAGCCCTAGTAGCCCTAACGCCCCCCAAAACAGCACCCATTTTCTAACTAGCCCTAGCAGCCCTAACGCCACTCTAAAACAGCACCCATTTCGAAACTAGCCCTAGTAGCCCTACCGCAACCCGAAAACAGCACCCATTCTACAAGTAGCCCTAATCCCCCACCAGAAAACAGCACCTATACTGCAACTACCCCTAAGCCCTAACACAACCCCTAAACAGCACCTCCTTACTTGTGTTGTCGTTGTTCCCGCGTTGTCTCCCTTCCGTCTGTGTTCCCCTGGAGGCCGTGCGTTGTGAATGCATGAGTTCTAAATGCGCATTCGACGTAATGGCGTGCGTAGACGACGCATGCGTCGTACCGTCGCGTGCGATGTTGTTGCACGCGCACTGCATGCGATGAGCTGGTTGTTTCCCATACCCAGAGCAGACCTCTGTAGTCTGGTGGAGCGCACCAAGCTTGCCCTACTTAGTGAGTCTGACTACTATCTGCTCTCCAGATTACTTGAGACTGGAAGAGGAGCAGTATATAATTTCTAGTATTGGGACCCGTATTTCTACCTATAGCTGCTGATGAGTGAGTGGTATATGGACCTTGTTATGTTCAAATTCTTCCCAGCCTCATGTAACTGGGTCCTTCGCTATATTCAGCGTGTATATGACATATATATGGTAAAGATTTTTTATTTATTTATTTATTACTTTATTTGGTGTTTTCTATAGCGCGAAAATGACCCTGCATAGGGTATGAGAGCGCTTTACAATTGCATTTCCCAAAACAAAACCATTTATGTTTCAAAGTCATCAGTTATTGTACCATGACTAGAACTAAACATTAAGCTTAAAATGCATATATACAAACCCACAAAGGGTTAATGAACTATGAGAGGTAGCAAGGAAACAGTCATGACAGGTCCGTAGACAATAGCTATACTGATGAAAATTAAGGAAGATATTTCCTCATATAGAACAATTTTGCTTCCTTTTTGAATGCCGCGATGGATGGGATTCTTCTAATGTTAGGGGGGAAAGAGTTCCAGATTCTGGGAACACTCGGTCATAAGTTTTTTCTTACAAAAGCGAGCCAGTTTCAGTAGTAGGTCTGTATGGCTCCTGGAAAACCGGCACAATCCTGATAGAGTAAGTTTTTTGGGCTAGGTAACCTAGGGGCAGATGTATCAACCATTTTTTTAGTTGCAAACGCTGCGAATCGGCAAAAAACAGCGTTTGTGACTAAAGAATAGGAAAAAGGTATGTATGAACTAAATCGCATCGCAATATAAGGAATCGTAAATATTGCGATGTCTTACGTTGCGAGAACATCAATTTTGCGAAGTAATGTGTGATTTCTAATTGTGCAATGCTTTAAGTTTGCAAAATTCACAAACTAGAAATCTCAATTTAAGAAATCGCAATTACCACCAAGTGCATGCAGGTGGTAACCAGGTTGAAGGTATAAAAAGTAACGCATAATGCAACAGAATCTTCCAAAATGGCAGGACTATACCTGATAGCCAGGAGGCTGCGTATCCGTGCCCTTGCACAGAGGAGACAGAGGAGGACCGAATATTCAGACTGCGCATCCCGCTGTTCCAGCAGACTGAAGAGGTCATCTTTGATAAGTGCAGGCTGCACCCACACACCATCTTGGACTTCATAGATGAGCTGAAACCCTTTTTATTAGAGCACCCAATAGGCAGAACACAATCAATTTCTACCCATGTGTAGGTATTGTGCTCACTACACCTTCTTGTCTCAGGGTCTTTTCAAGGAGTCATAGCAGAGGTTGGTGGGGTGTCACAGAGTGCTCTTTCACGTTTTTTTTCATGCTTTTTTAGATGCAATGCTGAACACGCTACAACATCACATTTACTTTCCAAGCACCCAACAGGCATTACAAGAAACAAAACTTGATTTCAGTCAAATTGCACATTTTCCCAATGTGATTGGCTGCATTGATGGGACCCATATTGCCTCCACACACCACCAGCAGCTACAGAATATGTCTTCAGAAATCGGAAAAGCTACCATTGCCTGAACATCCAGATTGTGTGCAATGCCAAATACATAATCAATGACATTGTGGCAAAATACCCAGGCAGCACATGTGACTCTTTTATTTTCCGACATAGTGGAATACATGGACGTCTGAGTGCTGGACAGTTTGGAGAGGGATACATGCTAAGTAAATACATATCACACATCCATCCTTCCATACATTACTAATTTGTCAGTGGACCATAGACTTACTCTTACTTTCCATCCATGCAGGTGGCAGTGCCTACGCAGTGCGAGACTTCATCTAAGCGCCATATTTAAATCCATCAAATGCAAGTGAGAGAAGATACAACAGGGCACACCGGTCAATGCGCAGCGTCATAGAACGCACATTTGGCATTTTGAAAAGCCGTTTCAGGTGCATACATAAAAGCGGAGGGGCATTGCAGTACAGGCCTGAAACATGTTGTAAAATAGTGACAAGCTGCGCAATGCTACACAACATGGCAATGAGGAAAGGCACTGAAATTGAAGTGAGCGACTCAGACTCATTGGATGATGATTGTACACGTCCCCCTGGCAGGGCAGCAGCAGGAGTAGGAGCAGCGGCTGGACGCCAAAGACGGTCTGAGATCACTCTTAATTACTTTTAGGTAAGAAATGATTGTAGTCTCACAAAAAATGTGTGTCACAGGTCCTTTATTTATTCACACTTTGCACATCTTATTGCACGTATAACCCATAACATGTTACAACACAGTCATGGCACTGTTAAGTAAAGTTATTACAAAAAGAAAGTTTTGTTGCTTCACCATTTTAAACTGTAGTGCTCTGGAGTCCTTCACTTCCTACGGTGGCGGCTAGGTGCAGGGTGGTGTTCAGATTGGGTGCTCTCCATTCCATGGCTACTAGCAGCACAATGTCTGCCACATATGCGTTGGGTGACTGGTAATGTAGGAGTGTTACTGCTCCTGCTAGAGGTCTCCTCGCTTTCTAGCGAGAGCATCAGGGTGCTGGCATCAGAGTTTGCTGTCTGCAATAGTTCTACAGCATTTTTGACTTGCTCTAGGCCCCTAGCAATATCTTGGCTGCAGTGAGTCATCTGCATCTGCATGGAGATGCTGCGCCTTGTGAAGTTGAATGTTACTGAGCAGAAGAGGCTTACAGCTTTGGTGTAGCTGTGCATACGTACATGTGCACGTTGTGCAGCCCTGTTTCTTGCTGTTTCAGTGCGCTCAAGTGTGCTACACAATTTTTCGATTGCCCCTGCCATTGCCTCATGCCCTCACGAATGTTTCGTTGATTTCTGATCAAATTGGACAGCTGCCTATTGATTGACCGCAGTGCCTTGTGTTGCAGGCGCTGCACCGCAAGCATGTCCTGTTCCAGTCCAGCAAATACAGTGGGTGTCTCCACATGAACACTACTACTCCTGGATAAGGACCTTTGTGCTCCATATGTGCGTGTTCTTTGCTGCTGTTGCTGTTGTTTTACGCTCTCACCGGGTTCCACAGTGTCTTGACTACTGTCTCTTGCATCCCCATGAGTGTCCATGTCATCCTCCAAAGGAGGCAGAGGGGGCACATGTCTATGCTTCCTGTGCACAATTGGTGTGGTCACACGTTCCTCACTGCTATCCCCTTCATTGCCAGAATCAAAATGGATTTGGGAGTCCTCTCCCTCAGCAATGACCCCGTGTGCCCTTGATTGTGCTGTGGATGTAAAGTGGGACATATGAGTTTGTGTTTTGTAATGCATCTTGGAACAAATAAAGTTTTCAACTTTGAAGTTCTATCTATCCTGACACTTTCATTTTGCCTAAAATCACAATCACAATTTGTGCATGTGTATCATTGCTCTCAAATACAGAGTATCCTTCATAAGACTACAACTCCCATGATGCATTTGTATCTGTATGTTAAGGAGTGCACCTGGACTCAAACTTGTTTACTTAATGTCCCTCAATCTACACTGTGTGCATGCAACACCTAGCTGATTTTATCTTCTTGACATGCATCTTACCTTGAGAACTGGAAGCAGGGTCAGAGCTGTCAATATCAGCCACTCCACTAACACTCTCAGGCAGGAGAGTGGCAACCACGAGTTCCTCATATGTTGTTGGTTGTTCTGCACTTGAAGTACCACCACCAGTCTTCTGGGCCTCCTTTAACCTGGCTGCCACCCTCTCTTTAGATCTCTGGCGCATATCATGCCAGCTTTTTCTTAATTCCTCTATGGTACGTGTGGTGATTCCAACAGCATTCACCTTTTGTTGAATCTCAAGCCAGATCCTCTTCCTTGACTCTGGAACCATATCCTACTTGCAGCTGTTGCCGAGGGCCGGGCTTGGCTCCGCCGTTCCGTAGCACCAGCAGCAAAGGGCCGGGCCTTGCTCCGCCCGCTCCACCGGCCGGGCTTGGCTCCGCCAGGGACCCTCCTACCCCGCGACCAGCACCAGTGACGCCACAGACAAGCGCCAGGAGGCGCATAAAGGCACCGTCAGTCCCTCGTCCCGCGGGACACGGGTGGGAGCGCGCCAGGAGAAGCCCGGGACAAGGGCGGGGCCATCTGTGGGCGTCTGTGGCAGGCCGAGACAGGGCAGGGCCACGGACCTTGGTTCTGGGACAAGCTCTCGACTTGGAAGGTAGACGGCTTTCCCTTTGGTAACCGAGACTGTTTATGCACTTACCCAGGCATACTTTGTATATCCCGTCGAACATTTTTTGACTGTAGAACGTTCATTAAGGCTTTCTGATTTTTTGTTGTGAAAACCTGAGAGTACCTGAGAACTTATCATGTCTAAAGGTACCAACGTAAACTCTCGTCCAGCCCTAGATACTCTTGATAATTATCTTATTAAGGTAGTAGATAAAATTAATAAAGAACAACGGCTCTCATGGGGGCGTGGATCTTTACCTCCAACTACGGCTACCCCGATTGTATCAGAGCCAAATTTGATCACGCCAGAGCCCCCTCCAGATGCAATAGTATCTGACTCCCCAGCTCCTAGAGCCCAGATGGTACTAAGATCTGGGAGGAATATCGGTAGGACAAATATCCCAAAACGGAGGGGGAAACATAATAAAAAAAATCGGAGCCTCCACCAGACAGAGTTATAAGCGACCCTGTAGCTGTTGTTAATAATTCTAATGTAAAATTAGACCCTTAACAGCTAGAGCTTTTAATTAGTATCATCGATGCAAAGCTTGACAAAATTATTAAACCTCTAATAGAGAAACTTGATACCATCTCGGGGGAAGTACTAAGGTTGGGTGGCCTTTTGAGCTTACACTCTGGGTCTAATGTTAGCCCTGACGTTAGCTCAAGGGCTAATGGTCCTACAAAGGATAGCGTAAGGACACCAGATGAGGGACCACGCCCAGTCACGGAAGCTGTATCCAACCCAGCACCTGTGGTGTGTTTAAAGACCCCTATTGCTTTAGCTCCAATGGATAATTCAGGGCCACCCAAAGAGAAGATTAGGCAATATGGTTACTCGCAACCTGACCTTCCCCCAGACTGTGCACCATATGTGGCAGTTCTGACTAACGTCCCACCAGTCAGGGAGACAGGGCTTTATGGCAACTTGGAATCACATGAATCACTGAATAATAAAACAGTGGGTTGGTTGACCAGAGAGTGTGGTTTCCCAGTAGCCCTGTCAATCAGATTCTAACCACCACCAGAACTAAATGGATAGGGAAATTGCGTAAAGATATCAGTGGCGACTGTGTAATAGTTAATTTTAAAAATCCACGGGCCTGATGTAGGTAGCCCTTTACCGATCGGAATCGGCCGAAAATACCGATTTTCGGCCGTTTCCGATCGGTAAAGGGCTAGGGAGATGTAGGTGCACATATTCGGTAATTTTACCGAATCGTTATTCTTACCGAATCGGTAATAAGTACCGATTCGGTAATAATTACCGAATCGGTAATATTTACCGATTCGGTAATATTTACCGATTCGGTAAAATTACCGAAAATGCTATGTGGGTAGCCAATTTTCCATTGGCACATGGCTTACAGAATCAGTATTTTACCATGGAATACAAATGTGCCATGTGACAGACAGACGTGCCCTTAGGGCATGTCTGTGTGCCACATTGCACACATGCCCGTTTTGGGGGTGCTAGAGGGTGTCAAAGTGACACCCCCTGCACCCTTGTGAATTCATTAATTACCGATTCGGTAAATACCAAATCGGTAATGCCTAATCATTCCTATGGGCTTCAAAGCCCATAGGAATGAATGGGCATTACCGATTCGGTTTTTACCGAATCGGTAATTAATGAATTGTTAAGGATTCGGTGACGAATCCAGATGTTGGGACCTACATCCCATTTACCGATTTTGAAATACCGAATCGGTATAATTCGGTATTTCAAAATCGGTAAATGGGATTTACCTACATAGGGCCCCAGATCTTGCCACTACCTCTTTGATCAGAGCTACCTCCCGCCCACCGAATGATCAGGGAATTTCACTTAGACCTCTGGGGTATTTTTACAGACATTTATTTGCCCAGCCCATACATGACCTTGGGGGGAGAAGAGGCGGTGTTGCTGGTATGTCTAGTGGTTTTGAGCTGGCAACTTCCAATCATTACCAACCCCTGAGTGGTTTAGATTCCAACGATTGACTGAACTTCGACCAGGTCTCCTCGCTGCATGAAATAAATACTGTACCTTGTGATGGAGAGTTAGTTGGAAATGACACAGGACTCGCTGAAACTGTAAGTGAGAATTATGATTGCCGTACGATATGCGATGCAGTGGGTGAATCTGTTGGGTGTACCGAGGGTCGTTTTGTAGCTGATAGGTCAAGTGTAACTCACCCTAATCCCAACGATATCCTGGATATTCAATGTATTAGCCCAACTATTACCATTGAGGTTACCGATGGGCACCCAAAATGTTTTATTGTCAGTTGGAATGTTGCGGGCTTATTGTCTAAAGAGGACTGTTTGGGGTGGAAAGAATTTGTTGGTCTATTCGATATTATTTGCCTCCAGGAAACTTGGTGGAAAAAAGTTTACCGGCTATAATGGTTTTGTTTCCTATCAACTGCCCGCTGCGGCATCAACCTCTGGTAGAGCCAAGGGAGGGCTTTTGGTTTTGATCTCTGTGAAAACTCCAATAATTGTTAAAAAACATGTCTTAGTGGCGGCTCACTCTCAAATTTTATGGTTGACACTAGAAGAAGGAAGAAACACCCTCCTAATCAATTTTTATAATAATATATTCGACAACACCAGGCACCTGGTGGTCAATGCCTTAGAGAGTGCACTGGCTGATATTATAGATGGTTCGAATGTCATTTTTGATTTTATTTTGGCAGGGGATTTTAACACTGTTGTTTGCCCCCTTTCTCATCAAAGTACGTGTGGGGTTACCAATCGTGTAGGGGACGCTGATCTCCATTTTCCACATAACATGTATGGGGAATCTTTGAACAATCTGTTAGCAGCACATGATATGGAAATATTGGAGAATGAGAAGAACGATTTAGGGGAGAGTGTCCCCACTTTCTCAGGTAGAGGGGCAAAACCCGTTATAGATTTTATATGTATGTCTTCTAACCTTATCCCCCGGAGTTTGGCCCCTAGGGTCATGGATATTATGCTTAGCAACCATAACTGTATCACCATTGAAGTCACGCTCTAGAAAGGAAAACCTGTACCGGATACGGGTATTATTGCTAACATTGAACCCCATAGACCAAAGGGTACTAGGTTAAGATGGAAAGGGGATAAAGCCGAATTGACATCTGATTTAATTATTAATAGCTGCTTATCAGAAATCACTGCGATCCTTAGCATGCAGATGTCACTGTTGATTTTATTGGATATTTTATTAGAATTAATACCATTATTGACAATAAGTTTACTAAAACAGCAGGGTCTAGGCCCAACCAACGCAGGGGATGGTTTGACCACGCACGTACCACTGCACTTAAAGAGCTCAAAGAGGCTCTGGCAGCTAAACCTAGAGTTGGTAGTCAGGTGTCCCAGCTTAGAACAGATTATAAAATAATATTAAAGCGAAGGAAGGCAGAGTTACAGCTTGAGGCCTGGGATAAATTGACTCTGGCTGCAGAATTAAAAAACTGTACCCTATTTTGGGCTACTGTTAATTGCCCGTTCCTTAAAGATGAGAAGGTACCGGAACTAACTTCCATGGTCACTATGGAAACATGGATTTCCCACTTCTCTAATATCTTTGACTCTGACAAAGCCATGGGTAATAATAGGGATGGCTGGTCCACGGTCCCTATGAACATTACTATTACTGAGGTTATGAAAAGTATTGGCGCTAGTAAGGGAGGAAAAGCTCAAGGACTGGATGGGGTGCCCATTGATGTGTATAAGACAGCCCTGAGGTATGGGGCCCACTGCTGGTTAAAGTTTTTAACGCAGCAGTTTGTCATGGGATACCCCCAACCTGGGAAGAATCAATTATTATTCCCATCTTTAAAAAAGGCAACCGAGGGGATGTGAAAAATTATCGTCCAATTTCTTTATTGGATTCCTCAGTGAAAATTATGAGCCGGGTACTTATGGTTAGACTGGAAGAATGGGCAGAAACTAACAGGATCCTGGCTATTGTCAGTTTGGGTTCAGAAAAGGGCCTGGGACAGTTGAACAACGCTTAAATCTCGAACTTTTGATTGGGAAATACACCCAGGCCAAGAAGGGCCCAATTTACCTCTGCTTCGCTGATTTGAGCAGCGCTTTTGATATGGTGGACCACGCAATTCTCTGGGCCAAACTGATTGAAATGGGGGCACCCGAGGGTATCGTCTTCTTTTTGGCCCGACTCTATGTTAAATTGCGTACAAGCGTTCGATATTGTTCTAGTGGGGAGTGCACCACCAAATTTAAGATACGAAGGGGCAAAAGGCAGGGGTGTGTTTTAGCCCCCTTGCTTTTTACTCTCTTCATCAATGAGGTGGACTCGATATTACAGACAGTAGTGGCAGACGCCCCGAGAGTAGGTGATTTTAACGCCCCAGTACTGCTCTATGCGGACGATGCCGTGCTGCTGTCCAGGACCCCAATAGGCCTACAACGCTTGGGTTTTTGCAATTTATTAAGAGTAGAAAACTTGTGATTAATAAAACTAAAACCTATGTTATGGAGTGTGGGCCAGGGCCGAGTAAGCCCCAATCTTATTACATTGAAGGCAAAAGGGTCCAAAAAGTCATCAATTTCTGCTACCTTGGGATCACCTTCTCTAAGAATTGTTGCTGGGCCAATGAGCATAAGAACGTCAGGACTAAGATGATGAGAAGTGCCAATGGGGTGTTTACTTTTGCCACCAAACTAGGGAATAAACGGATAATAGACATGCTTAAGATCTTCCAGTCTAGATGTCTCTCCGTAGCCCTCTATGGGGCAGCGGTAAGGCCCCAGTTGGGAGCCTTCAGGTGGAGGAGAATGCCTTCCTAAAAAGACTTTTGTGCCTGCCAAAATCTACCTCCAACGACTTAGTCCATAGAGAGCTGGGAATCCAACATTTAAATGATTTGATTCTTCTGCGACCTTTAATGTTGTGGCGCTCAATTTGATTGTCTCACTGTTGATTACCATCTAAAGATTCCATGGATTAAATATATCATCAACAGCTTTCAGGAGCTCTATGGCCTTAATAATATTACGGATCGATATGGGGCTTCAGACTTTTCTAAGTCTGAAATGAAGAAAATCTTTTTTAATCACAAACTAGAGAGCCGGGCATGTAATGAAGGAAAGTTATCCACCTGTGTGTTTTATAACAGCATGAATGAAATAGGGGGCTACCAATCGTATTTGACCCTAGTGACAAGAGCTTCCCATTAGTTTGTTTTAACAAGGTTAAAGATGGGGATTGTGCATAATCTAGTTGCTTTCCCTTCCCCGAACCAGCACCCTGCTGGTCCTTGTCCGTGTGACAACACTTCTGCACAAAGCACCATGCACTTTCTTCTGCTGTGTCAATTGTACGGGAATTTTCGTAAAACTTCTTTAAAACCTATTTTTGTCAAGTTTGGTGTTAGAACAGTACATGATTCTATGATATTGCTTTTTAATCTGCGCCATCCCGGTGTTTGTTTTTACACTGCTACTTTCCTGCTTAAAGCAATCAGGGTCAGGAAAAACATGAGTTTTTAATTATTTATTCTGTCCCTGCTTGTATATTATGCTTTCTTTTAAATATTGATCTTCAAACTGTAAAATTAATTGTATTGTAACTGTTGTTTGTTTTGTATTTATTATATGTGTGCTTTTATAGACATGTCTTTTGTTCCGAATAAAGCCTCATGAAATGAAATGACTCTGGAACCTTCAATGCTTTCTTCCCAAACAAAAGTTCATGGCTGCAAACCATTTCCTCGATTAAAACCTCCTGCTCCTTTTCTGAAAACGTATGCTTCCTTTTCCTTTTTTGAGCATTCATACCCTCCTGTGGCCTCTGAGACTCCATTGCAGAGCTAGCAGTTCAGTGCAGCCTCCAAACACTCTTATAACTGCCACCGGGTGTGGCTCAGGCAAGCAGTTGCACGTGATCACTCCCTCTTCCTGGTTGTGATGTCATCAACCTGCACCTGCTTAGCAGATTCCCAATTTTACGATTTCTTAAATTGCGAATTTTGCAATTAAGGAATCGGAAACCATGATTCTGCAATTATTTAGCGACTTTTAAGGAATCGCGAAAAATTACATACATCGCGTTTTGCGAATCTGCATCTGCGAATCACAAAATTTCAAAAATACAGATTCGCAAAACGGAATCTTGGTACATCTGCCCCCTGGTGTTTTGTAATGTATCCCTTTGTGAGTGATGCATGGCAATTTGAATTGAATTCTTGCTTCGAAGGGCAACCAGTTGAGTGCTTTGAAATGAGGGGAGATATGGTTGAATTTTTTGGATCCAGATATTAGTCTTGTGGCTGCATTAAGACAAGCTTTCAGCGGAGCTGTTGAGATCTTGGAGAGCCTGGCCAGAGTTTGCATCCATACTCCATCCTTGATATAACCAATGCCTGAACTGCTGTTTTGAGATCTGTCTTATTTAAGAATGGTTTTAGTTTTCTAAGGTAGCTTAAATGTAAACTGGCATCTTTTGCCAACGTGTTGATATCTGCTAACATGTTCAGATTTTTGTCCAGAATAATTCCCAAAGATTTAGTAGAGTCAACAATCTTTGGAATACACTTTAGAGCCGTGATTAGGTTGGTCCATTCTACTATATTAGATTTTCTTTTCTGGGGCGTAATCAGTAGGAATTCGGTTTTCTGAGGGTTTAGCTTCAGGTGACTCATGGTTAGCCATTGGAGGGTTCTCATTAGTGCCTGGTTCATTCTACTTATCTCTTCTGTCGATGTGACTTTGATGTACAGCTAAATGTAATCTGCGTACATGTGGAAAGAAATGTTTGCTGTTTGTAATATATCCGTGAGTGAATCTACGTATAGATTAACCCCTTGTATGCTCATGACGGAGCCGCTCCGTCATGAGCCGCGGTTGCGCTGTGCTCATGACGGAGCGGTTCCGTCATGGCCCTGCCTGCGCGGCGCTGATTTCGCGCCTGCGCGGCGCTGATTTCGCGCCTGCGCGGCGCTTTTTATTGAGCGGGCGGGGCCATGACGGAACCGCTCCGTCATGAGCACAGCGCTACCGTGGCTCGTGACGGAGCGGCTCCGTCACGAGCATGCGAGCGCCGCTCGGCCCCCCCCTAGCGCTGCGGCGGAATTGCCGCCGCAGCGAAGGGGTTAAATAACGCCGGAGATAGTGTTGACCCTTGCGGAACTCCGATTGCATTTCTGGTTGGACCCGACAATACTTTGTTGACTATGAATTTTTGTTTGCGATCTGTTCTCAAGAAAGGAACTAAACCATTTTTAGGACTGTTCCCTCTAGCCCCATTCTGTTTTTCATGCGATCCAGTATTTTAGCATGGTTACATGGTGAAAGCAGACAAAAGGTCCAGCAGGATTAGGAGACATGTTTTTTTGTGGTTGAGGGCAAGTAAAGGGTCATCCATGATGTGCAGAATTGTTGTTTCTGGCTATGGTTTGGTCTGAATCCTGATTGGAAGTCATTTAACAGATTGAATTCCGAAATGTGAAGGCTCAATTGTTGTTGCACACATTTTTCCAGGACTTTGGCTGGCATGGAAATGTTTGTTACTGGTCTGAAATTGTTGGGATCGGAGGTGTTCTCTGTTGGGTTTTTTAAGAGTGGAATGACTTGTCCCGTTTTTAGGTTATATAACTAAGGGGAATGATTCAATTAAGGAGAACAGAGGCTGGAATCAAAAACATTTTTCAACAAACATAGTACCTCTGACACCATAAATTAAACTAACGTTTTTTTTGTAACAAAGAAGTCCCTTTTATTGACTCTGTGCTTGTGTTATTTTTTTGTTTCTTAATATACTTTTTGTTGTCCAAGTATTCCTTCACCTTGTACATAACAAAATATCTTCAGTATTTTGAATAGATTTAACATTTATACAAAAAACACATAAAAACGATACATTACTCACTGAAAATACTTTTGCTTATTAAACAACAGTGCACATGAATACATTTAAAAATACAGAGATTCTACTACATTACATCATCTTTCTTTTACTTGATGCATAGAATATATTTCGCGCTTTCATTAACATGGAAAGCAAACACTGTATAGTTTCCCAAAGTTAGTGGTGTCCTACTGATATCTATTGTGCTGGAACTGAGCCCAACTTAGTCCTCTGCACTTGTCTAATCTTTAGGTCCTTTTTGGTGTTCAGAGATATTTTTAAGGATTGTAGAGTGAGTTTGTATTAGTCACTGTTTTTGTGGCCTAAAATAGGAACCACTAGGTGCTATTAAAAGGCTAGAAAAACGGAAAGATAGGGGGGTCTATATGGGTTAGTTAACCGACCTCGACACCTCACAACCCAGTCTATAATGAAAACAATTAACAAGAGATGCCTGGTCACAAAGAATGTGTGCTGTTCTGAAGCTGAGACCAAACAAGGATCATGGAACAACAACATGAAATTACACTAGGCTGAAAAAACTCCCATCAGCCCACCATTGTGGCGGAATATCATCACATGGGATATGGATGGTAGATCCAAATCTCGCCCAACCCATTAAGTGATGGATCACCGAGGCGGACTTCTAGCCACAGTGTATTTCAAGTGGTGCTGATGATGTGCAGTGCTAAGTGAAAGTGAGTGGTAAAAATAAAAATAACTACTAAAACAGAAAATGTGTTTAATAGGCACTGTTTTAGTGTCAAGATTAAAAGCACGCCTAATAGTCTGAAAATATGACTATATGGTGGCGCAGTGCAGTGTGGTCGACATGTTTAAGCTGTATGGAATCAACTGTCCAGATTTCCGCAGGACCATGATGTAATAGCAACTGCAGAGTAAGTAATAATGTAAAAAATAATAATAATACCATGCAATATTGAATCAAGATATTCCTACCAGGAACTTGGATCCCCAATGTAGACTGGTGAAAAATTGACACTTTCCCAACGTTATGTGGGAAGTAGCCTCACCTCACCCGGCACCCGCTCGGAAAACAATGAGGCCCGCTCTGTCCGTCGGTTCCTCTCGCCGGCTTCCGAGTGGGAGTGGAGGTCAAAATATGTGTGGTGCAACTACTAAAGGAGTAATTTTCCTATGAGTTGGCTTATGTGTGGGGGTCTACATGTTTCAGACCCCTCTGTGTAATTGCTAGGGCTTTCTTCAAGACCAGGACGGTGAAAAGTGAGTGGCGAAAGGTGAATATTGCTACATGAAAAAAACTGTAATCCCTACACACTCGCTAAGGTGTGTGGAAAAGAAAAATTTCGGCGTACTCACAGACACTTTGGAGTAGCAAAATATTCCTGTGGGGAAGAAAAGACAATACAAAACATATATGGTTTCGCAACATAAAATGCAATCTTAAACCTTTGTAACAGCGCCATGTAGTTGTGATCTTGGAAGGCCATTAGGGTGACTAAAACTGGGTTCATGCGGAAAGGCATGCATGGATACTGTGTTGCAAGCCTGTACCAATGAAATATGAAGCAGAGGCTGCGCTTTCCTACTTGGAGCTGTAGTAATGCCAGTGGAGCACTGTATGTCAAAGACTGTGCACTATGGCTGCGTAGTCAATACAGCCAGGAAATGTGGCTGTGTCAGTGGTGCACAGCATGTGTATGAGAGATTGAGGCACAGGTGCGTGCTGGAGGGCTGCTGGGGAGAAGATTCAGCAGTCTGTGACGTGCTGTGTGCTGTTATTAATGGCATGCATTTGAGTGAATGAATAAAACACCCCAAAACTGCCCCGAACATCCTCGTTCAAAACTGCAATAGTTGTGGTATGTGTGATAGTGCGACTTGAAGAGTAAAGGAAAAGTTAAAAGCATGCACCAATATTTACAATGCTTAAAGGTTTTAAACAGAAATCGGGGCTCGGGGACGAGGCACATCCAGGGTCCAATCGAGAATGAAAATAAGAGCGCTGCTGTGAGCTATATACTGATACTCATCTTACTGTGGCAGGGGACCATAGGACAATTGGCAGACATACCCTTTGCAAGACTGTTACGTGCCTGAACACGTAACATGTCTTCGGCTGCTTTATTGAGCTCCACCTCCAGGGAAGTTGCTTTGCTGTAAAGAAAGAGGAGACATTTTCACTATTAAAGATTGTTTTTATAGTGGCTGGTGCCGATTTGGCAGATTGTTGGATTGTTCTTTTAGTAGATCGAATAGTTTCCTTGGTCTGAACCTGCTCGCAGGCAGGTCGCTCCCCACACCGCTGCCCCCGGCTACACTGGTGTTTCTTCTGCTGCACTGTTTGACTGTTTTTTCCTTTTGTAACCTGCCTTTCGTTTTTCCCTTGTGCCCTGCTTGACTGTTTTTTGTTTCCTCTTTTACCTTGCCTTTCTTTTCTTCCCTTGTGCCCTGCTTAACTGTTTTTTGTTTCCTCTGTAACTTGCCTCTCTTTTATTTCCTTGTGCCCTGCCTGATAGTTCTGCCCGTCACCCAATCTTTCCCCGCTCTTCCCACCGCTGCGTCCCGCCCCCCTGTTCACTCATTCACCACCCCGCTCCCACCTCCCATCTGCTCCTTCCTCCCAACTCCCCTTATATGCAGGCAGCGCAAAGGTGCACCTAAGGCAAGCCCGTCTGTGCCCGTCTGGGCCAGGACCACACCCAGCGCCATGACGCCCATCTCCGCTATGATGCCAGCACCCCCCACGCACTCAACACCGGACGACCACACACCTGTTTCTTGGCCGCCTCGAAGCGCACCCACAGACCTTTCACCTGCCGGAACTGCGGCTTTACCAGCATCCGCCCGCCAAGTCGTTGACATGGAAGGAATCCAACTACCTCAGATGCATCCTCCTCAACACTTGATCCGCCCGCAAACACGCCATTGAACTCTGGGACCTACTCGACTTAACCTCCCTAGACGTCGCCTTCCTGACAGAGACCTGGCTGAACCCCGCCTCGGCACCCAACATCACCATAGCCGTCCCGAAAGTTTGCAAGATCACACGCAGGGACCGCACCAACGGAGCAGGAGGAGGAATCGCCATCATCCACAGGAACACTCTCAGAGTCTCGACCAACAGCGACGACACCATCAGCACCACCGAACACCTGCACCTTCCAGATTCACACCAACGCCAACACCACCCTCAGAGGAACCCTCGTCTACAGACCCTCGGGCCCGACCACAGTTCAGCGACTCCATTGCCGACCTCATCAGCACATAGGCCCTCACCTCCACGGACTACATCCTCCTCGGTGACCTGAACTTCCACCTCGAGAACAACAACGTCACCAACTCCACCACCCTGATTGACAACCTAGCCAACCTCAGACTCAAACACCTCACCACAGCACCCACCCACTCCACCGGACACACGCTTGACTCCATCTTCTCCGCAAGCCCCCACGTCTTCTTCAACCACACCACTGAACTCCACTGGACCGACCATCGCTGCATCCACTTCCCCTTCAGTGAGCCCACCACGCACCACCGCACCCAACAGATGCCCTGCCGCTGCTGGAGCAGAGTCACCGAAGGCCAGCTAACCACCTCACTCACCCAGAGCCCGCCCACAAAAACGCCATCCGCAGACACCATCACCTCATCAGATCCGCCAAAAGGGCCTCCTTCAAAGACCGCCTAGACAACAGTGCACACAACAGCAAAGAGCTCTTCAACATCGTGAAGGAACTCTCCAACCCCAGCTCCAACACCAATGACGTCCCACCTTCACAAGACCTGTGTGACTCGCTAGCCACCTTCTTCCACTGCAAGATCACAGACAACCATGACAGCTTCAACGCCACGACCAACCCAACAACCACCAAGACCCCCGCTCCCACGACCACCATCCGCACCCCAGCCTGCTCGCCAGGACCAACTTCACTGACGTCGACACCATCAAGATCATAAACACCATCCACTCCGGATCTCCGTCAGACCCATGCCCACACCAACTCCGGAAAGTCATCAACATCTCCTTTGAGACAGCAACCTTCCCAGAGAGCTGGAAGCAGGCTGAGATCAACGGTTTACTCAAGAAAATCAAGGCAGACCCCAAGGACCTCAAGAACTTCCAGCCCATCTCCCTGCTCTCGTTCCCAGCGTAGGTCATCAAGAAGACGTTCAACAAACAACTGACCCACTACCTTGAGGAGATCTGAATCCTGGACCCTTCCCAGTCCGGGTTCCGCAGCAAACACAGCTCTAAAACTGCCCTCATCGCCGCCACAGATGACATCAGGACCCTGCTAGACAATGGAGAAACAGCTGCCCTCATCCTTCTAGACCTGTCAGCCGCCTTGGACACGGTCTGCCACCACACACTACGAACACGCCTCCACGACTGCGGGATCCAAGAGAAGGCCCTGAACTGGACCATCTCCTTCCTCTCCGGCAGAACACAGAGCGTCTGCCTTACCCCCTTCTGCAGCCACCAAGATCACCTGCGGCGTATTCCAGGGCTCATCCCTCAGCCCAACGCTATTCAACATCTACATGGCACCACACGTCCACATCGCCCGACTGCACAACCTCAACATCATCTCCAATGCAAACGACACCCAGCTGATCCTCTCCCTCACCAAAGACCCCCACACCGGCAAAACCAACCTCCACAAAGGAAAGAAGGACATAGCCGAATGGGTGAGAAACAGACGACTGAAGCTGAACTCGGACAAGACGGAGGTCTTCATCCTCGGATCCACCCCCTCGGCCTGGGACGACTCCTGGTGGCTGACTGCACTGGGAACAGCACCAACACCCACCGACCAAGCACGCAACCTAGGGGTCCTCCTCAACTCCACCCTCTCCATGACTAAACAGGTCAACTCTGTCTCTTCCTCATGCTTCAACACCCTCTGCATGCTTTGCAGGATCTACAAGTGGATCCCCACCGAAACAAGAAGAACGGTCACCCAGGCCATCGTCAGTAGCAGACTGGACTACGGAAACGCCCTGTACGCAGGAGCCTCGGCCAAACTCCTGAGACAGAATGCCTCTGCACACCTTTCCCTCGACATCCCTCGCTGCAGCCACATCTCAACCCATCTGAGAGACCTCCACTGGCTCCCCGTCAACAAAAGGATAACCTTCAAGCTCCTCACCGACGCACACAAAGCACTCCACAACACCGGACCAGCGTACCTCAACAGACGACTCAGCTTCTACACCCCCACCCACCATCTCCGCTTTGCCGACCACGCCCTCGCCACAGTCCCCCGCATCCGAAGAGTCACCTCCGGCGGCAGATCGTTCTCTCACCTCGCTGCCAAGACCTGGAACGCCCTCCCCACAAACCTACGGCAGACCCAATACCTGCTGACCTTCAGAAGACTCCTCAAGGCCTGGCTCTTCGAGCAGTAGTGGCATCCCCCTACCCCCAGCACCTTGAGACCCTCACTGGTGTGTAGTGCACATTACAAATGTCATGCTTGATTGGTTGATTGATGGCATTATCCAGTTCTTTCCTGAATTTTTTTTTTTTACTTTAGAATGCTTTTATTGTAGGCTTTCTTGGACTGTCCCGGTTGGGTTAAGTGGGGCGATGAAGGGTATTGTCGCCATTTACTCTCTGAAAGTCTCAGTGAACGTCTTTCTTCATTAAGGGCACTATTAAACCATGGGTTTTTGTCTTTGTCAGTGATACTTTTGAGTTTTAAAGGAGCTATGTCCTCAATAATGCTTGACATTGTCTTGTTATAGTGCTTCGTGAGGTCACTGACATCCACCATGCTCTTAGGTGGTTGCAATTCTATTTCACAGCGAGCTGCAACGTTATCCATATTGATTCCTCTAGTGTCACAAGTCAATTTTTTCGGCTTAATAGGTTGTCAGGACGTTTTGGTTTTCATGAAGGGTATTTTGAAGGTAATGATGTGATAATCAGACCAATCGCAGGGGGTGATTACAATTTTATCGATCGCTTTTTCTTTAGATATGATCCAATCTAAAGTAGAACTTTTGGAGTGGGTAGGTAGATGACATCCTTGGACAAGCAAGTGATCTTCCAGGAAGGCTTTGAAAAGGGTGATCTGACTGTCAGTATGATCCTCCCAATGAAGACTGAAGTCTCCTAAGAAAATATCATTAGACTGCAGATTAGAGTTGGCAGTGATGATTTCTATCATCTGGTCTGTAAACTTGGTCTTTTTACCTGGGGGGTGGTAGAGTGTGTGAAGTTTACAGTTTTGGTTATCAGACGATCTTAAAGACATGCGCAGATATTCACAAGACTCTAAAGGGTCAGATTGTATTTTTGTGATGGTAATGTCTGATCTATGTATACAAGCAATGGCTCCTCCCGTTTTGTCACGTTTGGGGGGACTAACAGATGCCTATGCATGGTGAAGAAGAGTCAGATAGCCATGTTTCTGGTAATATAGTTCCGTCAATTTCTTGGTTTTGTATGAGGTCGGCTATGTCAGTAGCTTGTTTTTTTGCTGACCGATGGTTGAGTAGAATGCAACAAATGTGTTTCTGTGGATTGATCATTGACAAGACAATCTTGTTGAGCATTAATAGCACATTTTTTAGGCGGTTAAAGCCTTCTATTGTTAGTCTTAGCAGTTTTGCCAGCATTCTTGGGACTGTTTGGATATTGTTTTCACCTATCTTAGTGGGAGTAGTGGGGGTTGGTTCGTATGAAGACAGAATGGTTTGGATCTCACTGTCTGTCAGATCGCTGAGTTGCTTATGGGGGGGGTTTATTTTGTTTGACGCAGCCATTGGAGTAGAACAAAGTTTAAATTGTGTTTCATGAATGGAATTCTATAGAACCTCCATTTTTTAAAGCTATTTTTCTGATAAGCACAGCAGATGGCTTTGTAAGTCTTGCTAGATTGCGAACTAAGATTATCAAATTCCCTATTAAGTTGAAGGGTTCTAATCTTTTCAGACTCTATTCTAGGTTGAGTAATGGTGGGAAGTTGTGTGGGTGCCCCTGTTGGAGAGGTAGCTTTGAATATCTCTGCGGGATAGGGAAAGCTGTTAATTTGTTTAGTGCGTGTTTCGTTGTGACTAGAAACAGTTTCACATATCCATGTGTCAGTCATATGCGTGCCTCTCCAGTTAACCTGGTCAAATACTGTTGAATCCAACCTACTGACCGTTTCCGGTAGCAGGTTGTGATCAGTGTTAGGGCTTGGATAGGAGCTATAATCACTGTGGTTAGCGGTGGATGAAGTAGCTATAGATAGATGTGGGCTGATACTTCTGTCTTTAGAATTACTGGCTTCCTGATTCAACTGTTGGGGCTCATCATTGGTGATTGTGCAATCTAACGCCATAGCTTGTTTTGTCTGTTGGGGTTCTATCGCGCTGACGTTTGCAATCACAGCCGGTTGATTCCCATGTGAGGCGATGGCTTGGGAATTCTTATTTGGTCAGATTCTTGAGTGGGGGCTGCTAAGGACATGCAGCCTGATTCATGAAAACCGGAATCTGCAATTCTCAAATAGCGATTAACTGCGAATCGCAATTGAGAAATCGCAGAACGGTATTCATGATGTTTAGCGAGAAAAATAAGCGATTCGCACTCGGCCGCAAAAACCGTTTGCGATTATCGAAAATCGCAGAAAAATCGCAATTTTCGGCAACATCCGTGTCGGATTTGCGATATCGCAAATAGCGATATCGCTAATTGCGAGATCGCAAAAAGCGAGATCGCAAAATCGCGAGATCGGGAAAACGGGAAGTCGCATTACGAGCACAGTGATGACATCACAACCAGTGAAGGACCGGGTTTTTAGAACCCAGCGGCGTCAGGGAGAACGCCTGAAACCTTCGTGTTCCCCTGTCTTGGCAAACAGAGACACGGGATACTTCTTGATGATGTCAAAGACCAAAGTTTATTGGCTGCAACCAGGAACAGAGATCTACGAAGCACACACGGGTGGTTCATCAGAGACTGCACAAATTCAATAAGCGGAGCATGGTCTTTTATGCCAAAAATCAAGCCTCAGGCAACATTTCAAATTAGCATTCGGTGCATACAAACTGACCAATGACAGTGTAACATTTTGAAAGTAGCGTATGACGACAATCTCAGACAATCCCATTTTCCGTTGTCCAGCCCACCAGAAGTGACCACGCACATTCTAAGTTTCCTGTTCGATCACGCCAGACAAACCCATCATAAAGCCTTCAACCCAAATCAATGATTATGTCGTAAAGGAAAAGCAGAAACAGATTGGAAAGGAGATAGAAAGGTGGGAGCAGTGTACCATAAACTCGGGCACGTCCTGCTCCTTGATCTTTATCAGACCAGCTGCTGAACAAGGAACTGGCTCAGCGAGGTCGGCCTCGGACAAGGAGTCAGTTCGGCCAGGTCACCCAGAAGTCAGCTAAAGCATACGTGTCTCAAGGACTCGTTCGGCCACAGTCATCGGGCCTATGTTACGGCAATCACACAAAATGGCTGCCGTATACAAAATGGAACCCGGAGGTTCAAACTAAATCCTTAAATACAGAGTGTTCTCCTATATCGATCCATACGAAAACACTCAGACACGCTACACTCGCCATTTGCGGTCTGCTGACTCCAAAATCGTCCATTTCCGACAATCTTTAGTGCACGGGTTCGGAACCATCGAACCCAGTTTGCGAACCACGGAACCACACCAAGAAGCAGCCAGTTCCCACCCCCATTCACCACAGTGAGGCAGACCTCGAGGCAGCAACAGAGACAGCTCCTGCAAGGACACCTTGGACTACCACTTCCAACTCCACTGCAGCAATGGCTGAGGAGGCAGTACCTGGGCCCAGCAACACCACCGGGCGCAAGAGAAAACTTAAGTTCTCCGAGCAGGAGTTGGAGCACCTAATTGAAGGGGTGGTGGAGAACCACTCCAAACTGTTCGGGAGAGAGTCGAGGAGGGTGCCCGAGCAGGAGAAGCGCAGGATCTGGGTCGGGATAGCGGCCGCAGTGAACTCTGTGGGTGTGGCCGACAGGTCACTTGATGAACTGAAGAAAAGGTGGTACGACCTCCGAGGTCGTGCCAAGGAGAAGGTCGCCGAGAGGCTGGAAGAGTCCCTGGCCACTGGAGGAGGAGGACCTACAGTCCCTCCAAACACCCCCATGGAGGATCGCGTTGAAGACACGCTGGAGGCTGAGGCATGCATAGGAGTCACCCGATTGGACTCATCCCGCCCCACCCAAGAGAGCCAAGGTAAGTGGCATGCGACTGCGACCCTGTCCCCTATAAATTGCCATGACCCTATAGCCTCCCATAATGTTCCAAAGTCATGCCATCGGTGCACATCAGGTAATGCCCTAAAGCATTGTGGGACATGTAGTGTGGCCACAATGTACAAGTACCCCAATGCAGCCAGACAGGTTCAAAAGTACGCAATGCCACAGCCAGTCAGGGAATGTCACCCAGCATGCATCTAGCAACTGCACGTTTGACAGATACATGCAACTAATGAACGTCCACTTCCCCTCACAGGTGTCGCAGACAGCAGCGACAGTGAGAGGCTGCTCATAGATGAGCAAGCACAGGATGACGAGGAGGTGCCGTTACCAACACAGCCTCCAGCGTCTGCCGCAGCACCAACCCCTGCAGCCCGGCCCACTACCACTGTGCCTCCAGTGTCTGCCGCAGCACCAACCCCTGCAGCCCGGCCCACTACCACTGTGCCTCCAGCGTCTGCCGCAGCACCAACCCCTGCAGCCCGGCCCACTACAACTGTGCCTCCAGCATCTGCCGCACCATCAATGCCTAGCTCGACTCCACCAGCAGCTGGCGCATCCACATCAGGTCCCGCGACAGCGGTGACACAGCGGCCACCCACTGTGGCCAGCCAGCAGAGCAGGCGTGGCAGGGCTCGCCTGCAAACCAATGCTCCCAGCGCCAGGAGGGGGAATGAACGGCGGCTGCCGAGCATGAGTGTCGAACGTCGAATGCTATGGATTCACCAGCTTCAGGCACGCCCGCAAGGGGCCCTACAGTTGCAGCTGTATAACATTGGCCGCAATGTGGCAGGTATGGGGGACCGGATGGACCGCATGACGGCAGCCACGGCAGGTGTGGGGGAGGGGATGGCCCGCATGACTGCAGCCATGGAGGCCAACACAGCTGCTATGATTTCACAGCGCAACACGTCCCGCCGCCGCCACCGTCAGCTACTGACGCGGCTGACGGCTTACACCCGGTCAAACTATGTCATTGGCAATGCCACGTCGCAGCTATCGCGCCGGTCCCTGGCGCAGCAGCAGCAGCTCATTCAATGCTGCGAGGATGTGGCCAGGATACTAGAGCACCTCACCACTGCCGTGATGGCACTTCATCCTGCTCTACCTGCCACTGTCGGGGGGGATGATGCCAGCGAGGGCACATCAAGTGTGAGCAGCCACTCTGCCTCACACGTAGGGGCGTTGAGACGCAGCACCAGGCCCACTGCAGGGTCACGTGCAGTGGCTGAGGAGGAGCCGGAGAGGCGCTTGGGTGCTTCGCGCCGGAGGCGCACCTGACTGAAATGTACTTGTACAGGCACAGGCTGAACATAAGCCTGCCCTGTGTATTGGACGCAGCAGTATGGGGCAATATTGTTTGCAATGGAAGGATGGCAACTGGAACCATTATTGTGATTCAAACAATAATATTTAATTTAGCATCACACATTGGCGTTGTGTCATTATTAAATTTTGCATGCAATTGTGATTTGTTGGGTGAGGGGAGAGGGTGCACTAGAAACTGTTCGTTGTGATGTGGTTGCGGCGTCTGTGGCCTTCAGCTGGGTTCTCCCCACGTGCATGGTGCGCATGTGCAGGTGGCCGGTCGTCCCCTTCCGATTCACTGCCAGAGATGTCGGCAGGTATCCGGCGCTTGGTAGCAATGTTGTGTAGTATAGCACACACAGCCACAATGCGGCAGCACACATCAGGACTGTAGTACATGGCCCCACCTGTCTTGTGAAGTATGCGGAATCTGCTCTTCATAGCCCAAAAGTTCTCTCAATGCAATTCCTTGTGCATATGTGTGATACGAATGTCTGACATAATATCGACAGACAGAATATCGAAATACAAAAATATCGGCACAAAAATATCGACATCAAAAATATCGGAGTCATATCTTCATAAAGGTAAGTACAAAAATATCGAAATTAAAAATATCGTTTTTTTAAATGTATTAATAATAATGTAAAAATAATTTTAAAATACATATAATTTTACAAATATTAAATAAAAATATGAAAACAAAATTAAAACTAATACATATACATTTAAAATAAATAAAACACTTAATAATTTAATGTAAATTTTTTTTTATTTCACTTAATTGATTTAATGTAAAAAAAAAAATTTTTACCCTGTACGCCTGTACCCCAAAAACCTAAAACTGACCCTGAACCCTAAAAATATCCCTGTACCCCAAAAACCCAAAACTGACCCTGAACCCTAAAAATATCCCTGTACCCCAAAAACCCAAAACTGACCCTGAACCCTAAAAATACCCCTTTACCCAAAAACTGAAAACTGACCCTGAACCCTAAAAATACCCCTTTACCCAAAAACTGAAAACTGACCCTGAACCCTAAAAATACCCCTTTACCCAAAAACTGAAAACTGACCCTGAACCCTAAAAATACCCCTTTACCCAAGAACTGAAAACTGACCCTGAACCCTAAAAATACCCCTTTACCCAAAAACTGAAAACTGACCCTGAACCCTAAAAATACCCCTTTACCCAAAAATAATTAATATTATTTAATTACCAATTAATTATTAATTAACAATAACAATAAAGTAAATATATTAGCACATTAGCTGTAATTAATTTAATTTAATAATTAATATTATTTTTCCCAATTAATTAATTAAAATATAAAAAAATTATATATAAAAAAATTACTCTAATTAATGTAATTAACTAATTAATATTAATTAATTACCAACTAATTAATAATTAAAAATATGTACAAAATTATATTAATTAATTAACTAATTAATATAAATTAATTACCAATTAATTATTAATTAAAATATGTACAAACATATATTAATTAATTAGTTAATTATTATTAAATTACTTCCCACCCTATTCCCCTATAAACCCATAACCCGCTACAGAACATATTTATAAATTAATCAATTAATTAAAATTAATTAAAAATTAATTCTCAATTAATTAATTAATAATTCCTACTAATTAATAATTAATTTAACATCATTAAATTACTTCCCACCCTATTCCCCTATAAACCCACAACCCGCTACAGTAGCAAAAGACAATATTTAATTAAATTACATTAAAAATAAATAATAAAACATAATAAATACAATATAATAGACACTAAATTTATTTAAAAATTGATATTAGTAACATCGAAGTTATTTATTTCGATATTATTGACATCGATATTTAAAACTTCGATATTACTGATATCATACTAATATCGATATTAAGACTGTCGATATTACTTACCTTCGATATTTTGTCCCATCGATATTTAAACTTCGATATAATTGTATATCGAAATTTAAAACTCGATATTTTGTCTGTGTACCGTGTGATACGTTGTAACGCCGTTGCTGTGGTGTAGCAGGGTGAGGAGGTATTCACGCAGGGCGTAGCCACTGTCACCTGAATGAGAGGAGCAGAGGGGGAGTGCCTGTGCAGCACAGCTACTTCATTGCACTGTGACATTGTGGCCAAAGTGTACTTACCAAGTAGGTGTCCTTCCCCAAAGTCTCCCCTGGCCAGTCGTGTGTGGAGGCCGCTGTGCCGGAATATGAATGAGTCATGTGTACTCCCCGAGTACTGTGCCACTATGTCCGTGATGTATGTCTTTGCATTGCAGACCATCTGGATGTTGAGGGAGTGGTAG